>NC_133978.1:40580000-40632500 GCF_047716275.1 Strix uralensis
GAGGTGCCTGGCTCTCATTAGCATTGCCATGAACTAGATATCTTTAAATATCTTGGAGTCTTTAGGTCTTGGGTGGGTGTTGGAACCAGTTCTGGGTAGGGAAAGGCAGGGATGCTCCCCCTGGAGAAGGACAACCCGCTGCAGGGGTTGGCCATGACATTGGTGAAAATACACAAGATCTGGTCAGACAGAAAGGGAACAACTCAATGGACAATGGGTACAAAGTATCAGAAATACAGAAACCCGGCATTCAGTTGCAATAGGAACGTTTTAATTTAATACCTCTAAAACACGGAATTATTAAAAGCATAAAAGTCCCATTACCGAATGGCACAATATATTAGCAGTTATAGGTGTTAAATCAAACCAAGGTACATGATACTAATGGGCAAAACGGCTGTGTTTAAACAGTTGTCTACTTATTAAATCTCTAATTAAGGACATGCAAACCAAGCAGCTAAGATTTTCCACTAAAGATGATAAATTGTGATTACTGAAATGTTTTTAATGTATTACAGAGCAAGCCAATTTTATTAAAAAAGAAAAGAAGTGATCCAAATTTTTCCCAGCAGCTTTACCTGTAATGATAGTGATACCTCTGCAGGTCACTATAAATTCATTTTCGCTGTGCTGTATTAACCCCTCACTGCAGTCTGGTACCGAGTTTTTGAGTTTTTGCAGCCCTTCTTTACAGCATCTTTTGGGATTAAAACACACAGGTCTCAAACAGGCCAGACAAGCTGAAATTGATGCCTCGTGACTTTTTGGCCGGACTGCGTATAATGTTAGCGTAACTATTTTCCTGCTATAGCGTACCCCTTAATAGGAATAAGTGCACTTACTTGACTCAATCAGCCATCTGTGACTCCATCAGCCACAGTAGAAACTAATGGTAATTGCCAATTGTTAACCAGACAATAGCAGATGCTAACTTTAATATCCAACAGTGCTCTTCCGAGCATCTTTTATGTAGACATGGCCTCACTTTAATACGTGTTTTCTTTCCCCAAAATACAGCAACTTAGTAAAGGCTGATTAGCCTAGGGAGCTATGTGACTTGAAGTAATGAACTTCAAGGAATGGCAGCTGATGTTCTGTTTCTGGGCCATAATGTCTATAATGTAAAAATTTAGATTGGATTTAAAATTCTTCTTCAAAATACATTTTTTCCCAGTTAAATTTCACAAAGAGCCATGTACTGGATGCTAACATGAGAGTAATGTCTTTCCTGGCAATGTCTTTGCTTCCTATTAGATAATCAATTAGTCTCAGAACATTAAAAAGCAAAATGCTGCAACAGGATTTTCCACCAAATTCAAAAATATTTACTAAAGGATTTCATTGCTCCCGTTTATTTACATCTAAGCACGAAGGCTGCGGCTACACAACATAATGCCGTTGTTCTGGCACCAAGACAGCTTTGCAACCTCGGCCCCAGAGGACATCTGGAGTCTTCTGGGTCACAGCGGTTCCTTTTCGCAGAAATTTGCTTGCCTAAAGTAATGAATGAGCCCATTTTCACTTTGACTGTGGCCTGCAGTCTATGAGAGACATTAGGAGCAATTTGTAGTCAACGTGCAGGTCTGTTCCATCTAAAATATTATCAATGAGCTTGTCAACCCGAGCCTTAACCTTCTTTGTTATTTTCATCTGCTCCTCTCTCAGATGTCTCTCCTCGTACCCATAACCTCTGAAGACTAGCAACAGGATGTCATACACCTGTTTTGCTCAAGGCTGGGACTTGGAGCCCTGCGCGATATTGTGTAGGCATTGGCTCGCTTGCTGCTTTGCTCAACGTATATGTCAGAATGTCAGATGATAGTTGTTGTATCTGCAGCTGTTGCATGAGCAGAGTGCCAGGGGCACAACTTTCCTGCAGTGAGCTTTAATTTGCTCTCCCCTCCCTGAAGAGCTCCCGCGCTTCACCTTGCTGCTGCTGCTGCAGCTGGAGGAGAGCTCAGCCCACGTGCAGCTGAGGCCGCAAGACGGCAGGCAGGGATGCGGGCAGGCAGGCAGGCAGCGAGGCTCAGCGACGGCCGGGGTAAAACTTCATGCGGGCTGAAGGTGCTGCAGACTGCTATTTACATCTTTGCTCAATGAGGCATTTTACTAATTGTTTGCAGGAAGGTATTGTAAACACTGAGGGATTTATATTTGTGCGAGTCAATCTGTAGTATATTTGGATGCTGTTCCAAGAGAGCTACTTGTAGCCTAAATAAGCCATAACCTGCCAAGATATTCATGAGAGATCTGACTAGGTTTTTGACTGCTCTCAGAATTAGGTTGACAATCAAAACAGATGTAGAATGAGACTGCAACTGGATTGCCGAAGGCAAAAAACTCCTGTCAAATTCTTTAAAGGAGCAAGCTGATAAACCACGGTAATACATGGGAATAGTGGACATTAGTAACTAGGCAAGGACACATATGTCCACCTTCAGATTTGTTCGGGACTGTGGATTTGTTTTACAAATTAGGTAGCAAGGGCATTGGAAAAAATGCTTTAAAATACACAGTCAGTGAAACTTTAAAAAGGCACAGCATTACTGCATGAATATTACAAGATGTTTCTCAGTGTATTTTAAAAATACTTGCTTTTGCAGAATTGCTGCATTTCCCAGTGACATACTGGGACGGCACAGATCATCTGTAATTTAAAAGAAGAAAGCAATAGAGAGTTTGATTAAAAAGTAACATAATTCTGTATTACTAGATATTGCTCTGGTTGCATCTATTATTCAAATAGACATTTTTGTCTTTCACTTGAAATGTTAACTAAATCAAGGCTAAAAATATAAAACAGGGCTTCATCTTTAATAAGGAGGACAGATACAGTGGCCTAATGTACATCTGTATCTTGTCTAAGAGTTGCAACTCATATTTCTTGAATCTAGGTCTTCATAACAGGAAAGAAGAGGGTTTTGTGGGATGAAGCACAAGCGTGAAGCACTGGTGGGAGTAAAAAAAGACAACTGGTTTAGAGCTGCCTGCTGGGCAAATCACTGGCTGAAAGGATAACTCTGGATGTACAGATTCATCAGCATCTAAGGTCGCTGGATGGTAGGTCTTCATGGTGTTTCAGGGTAAGGGTGATTGACAAATATTTAATGAAACTTTTGCTTGGGGAAAATGCTGATTCATTCAAAAGGGAACTGTTCACAGGCAAGGGTTTGTTTCAATGAATATCCCCATTTGAAAAACAGTAGGAGAACAAGTCATAATAGTTTTCAAGAATGTTTTACTAATTAATATTTTTTTTTTTTAAATGACCTTTGCTTTTGGAATGTAGTTTGTAGGCGTTTTTCAAAAAGACAGACATTTCAGAAATATAGAGCTTGAATAATACTTCAACCTCAGAAATTTTTTAAAGGATTTTTGCTGTGAAGAAGGCTGCTTGCCTTATTTTATGTCTTGAACAGCTGCACAGGGGTCAGAGTAGTAAAAGAAGTATGCTCCTTTCCCCCCAAACCTACCTCCTAAATACTGCCACCTTCCCAGACATTTCTGTATAGAAGATAAAAATATTCAACACACATCTCGAACTGTCTGGCTCTGCTTGGGACATGCACAGCAGGTAGGACTTGCCTGCCCTGCAGCTCCAGAAAGGGGGTTCCTGCAAGGGCTCTGTGTGGTCAGGAACCCAGCGCTGCGTTGTCTTTGTCAGATTGCTGCCTGATGCACACAAACCAGAGTGTCTGGGAATGTGCCTGCCATGGAGCTGGGCTGCTAGCCTGTGCCTAGCAAGTTGGCTTGATGGTCACTTGGCACACGTGGCCCATGGCACCGAATTCAACAGCGCTGAGCAGTTGAGCATTAGAGGACCCAGTCCCTGCTGGCAAAATCACTCTCCCTGCTCCATCTATGAAGATAGATTGGTCCAAGTGGAGCATCAGGTCTTCAAGCCCAAAAATAAGCTGGAAATGTGAGCTCAGGCCTCTCTGATATCCTGGCCAAGTCCTCCCCCACAGGAGCAGGACATGCTCTGTCCCGTGCAGACCTCAGAGCACCTCTGATCTTGCAGAGCACAGAAGCCCCCAGAACAAAATGTCCTTGACATTTCTTTTGGCTTGGCTCCCTTTCTCTTCTTTCCAGGAGGATGCTCTCCCTCTATTAATACTTCTATAGTCTTTTTAATTAAAATGAAATCTATTTTTGTTACCTTACTACCAGATCCAACACTGTAATCCCAAGTGATTCCTTCCACTGCAGTGTGAGGAAATGTGATTTCTTACACTGTATTTCCAATCAAGTTAGGCAACATTTACTTATTTTTTCTTTCTTGCTTAGTATTCAGTGCTTTCATAGCCTGGTTAGATCTTGATAGGAAAATATAAAAACATGTCAAGAGAGTGGTTCAGTTACAAATGGAGTGCAAAAATTATTTTGGAGAAAGACCATTTGTGTGTGATTTCTAGCCTAATTCTGCAAACCCTGGTGGTTTGGAGAGTTTAGCATCCAGAGGTTTGGGTACTTGCCCAAACTAACCCTAAAATGCAAACCTTTGGACGCTTGCCTTTCAGTTCAGTGTGTGATATAAATAGCTCTGCTAGGAACAAACAAAGGAGGTATTGCATCGAGCAGCCAAGAGAGACTACATGAAACACTTGATCAGGCTGTGTTTTGGTATCCCAGGCTCCCTCTTCTGCCTTAGCAACGCTGCAAGTTGGAGACACGCTGCTACTTTTTCGTGATATTAACGCAGTTGTGTCTGGGTGGCACAAGGCAATGAGTCTTTAGCACCTTTACTTTTCTCAGGTTCTGTGAAGTGAGGGCTCACTACTCACCCCTCCCGAGAAAGTAAGTTAAAAAATACTCAGTCAAGTCGTTCTCATGGTGGCTTTGGTGGTTTTGTTGCTGAGCTCCAGTCTCAGATGATGGAGTACCATGATGTTCAGTCTTTCAAGGGCCAGAGACAAAGGGTTCAGACCTCTCTTGCCCCTGCACCCTTGTTCAGGTGAAATGAGATTTGCTGAGAGAGCAGAGAGTGATGCATTTTCTTCAACGTTTCACAGCTTTTTTTTTTTTTCTTAGTCTGGTTCTTTGGATTGCCTGAATTGCTAAATATATCTGTATCTGCATGCACATGTCCAGCCTTAAACAGGTAACAGCCTGGAACAAATCAACTGTTTGAGAAATTAAAAGCCATTGAATATGTGGTCTTGCTATGGCACCCTTAGTACCCATTTTGGATATTTTGGTATATATTTGGGTATAACTCTGGGTATTTTGTTCTTCTAAAAGCCTGATCATTACATGAGAAAGCAACATAAAGGATGTAAGTTGAAAAAAAAAGAGCAGTCAGTCATTTGTGATTAAAAGGCAGAACTTCCAGGGAAGCCAAGCAAAATCTCATAGCCCCAGTGAAACCACAGAGCATCCTCGCAGTTCAGCTGACATCCAGATATTTATGGGAGGGGTAAGAAGAATCAAGCCACTTTATTTGCATCACCTTTCTCATGTTCCCCCTTTCTTTGTGGCTGCTCCTCTTTGATGACAATTTGCTGTAAAATTGCCACTCCGCCAGACCTTTTTTCTCTCATGTGCCTTCCCTGACCCCTGCTCTCTCCATTTGGCAGAGCTGAGCAGCCAGAGCCCTAAATCACCCTCCTGCAGTAGACTGGGGCACGTTGCCTCTCCCTGGCTTCCAGCTGGCGCCTGCTCTCAACTCCTGTTTTTCTTATTCCTGCAGAGACAGTGCATTCTCACGCTGTCCAAAAGCCAAGGGCTGGGCTACTAATAGAGACCGCTGATGAATGGCGTAAGGGCTTTTCCATAACTCTCTATTACTAATCAATGAGCATGTTTGACATCTCGGCAGCCCAGCGTTTGAGAATTGCTGTCAATAGTGCTTTCTCGTGCCGAAAGAAAATGGGAAACTGTAATACTGGCATTACATCATTGATGGTGGCTGGTTATTGATGTCATCGTTCCTGTCACTCACCTGATATATACAGCCCGCAGTGACTTATCTCCAATCTATAGAGATATGGATTTGAAAATAAACATCAATAACTTTAAAATCACTGTACAATTGAGATGATGCGAACTCAAAGTGGTGATGAATCTTGGATTCTCTCTTACCTATTTCTATATTTCACTCTTATAAAGGGTATGCATGGTCAGTTACCTACCTGTGCCATGTGAGATATAATAGGTATTCAGATTACAATGAGGGTCTGAATAACTGGCACTTTATTCTCAAATTGTCTTATGGATGAATCTGTATATCATGTGTGCATAATACTGTCTGTAATGATATGTTGTCTATTTACTGCCATGAAATTCTGATACCTTGTTGCATCAATCTTAAGCATCGTGCAGAACAGCCTTTAGGAGATACTTTTGCCTTGTAATCCTTTATTCTATTCGCACTTACCATTTGACCTCAAAACCGAGAAACAGAAACGTGGCTGATGTCCCTTTTCTTTTCTTAGAGGCTGACTCCTGGAGGCCTGGCTTCCAGTGAGCAGTGAGCACGAGCATCAGCACCTGTGTCCCGATGCCAGGCAGCTGGCACGCTCCGTGCATGCCACGGTGAGCCATCTGTGCCAGGCGTCACGTGCCACTTACGGGACTTGGCGGGAAGTCAGGAGGAAGACAGTAAGTTCATATCACGACAGAGGTGCGTTTGGTTTTTTTTTATGCAGCCTTATGGTGTGCACTGAAATCTGCTGTGGGTTGGGTGTTTTCCCCTCTTTCCCTGCACCCTTGATGAAGCAGCTGCTGGTCATATAAGCCTCATGAATTCATTACAGTCTTTCTGGGTGAATTTAAGCACAGGACGCACAGGGAGCGTTAAACACAGAGGGGATTTTGTTTCTGTAGAGCCTATATGGAATTGTTTGGGGGGTTGAAAGCATGAGGTATTTTTATAATAAATAAAGAGATTCTTTTTCTATAGAAAATGTGTTCCACCAAAGAAAGAGATCATTCACAAATAAAATGTTTCTTTACATTGGATGGAAGAAAGAGCTCAGCAACCACTCATAAAAGGAAGAGGACCCACCCATCTCCACTGAAAGATGCAAGCTGCCAGCCTGACAAGTCAAAGCCAACAGCGGGGTTTTCTGGTCCAAGCTGGAGTCCCAGGAGCTCCTCGTTGCTGCCTGGCTTTGCTGGAGAGGAACCAGGCCATGGCCCAAAATAATGGCAGAAGATGACATCTTCACTTAGAGGTGCAGTGCACGATAAGCCCATGGTCGCCTCTTATGGGATGCTGTTACTTCTGCAAGGGTAGAGCTTACTGATGGTGTGGAGACACCATTGAGTCTTCAGTCCCCTCTGTGAGTATATGCTGTGATGACCAGAGATAGCTCTCTTTCTCAGGGACAGAAGCTCTCTGGCACAATCTAAAGGTGGGAAAACTGAACTTTTCTCTCCACTCTTTTCTACGTTTTTCATTCAAATACAGTGGGTCATGGCTGTGTGGCACCTGGAGGATGTTGTGGAGCTGTTCCCAGGCCTGTGTGGTGAACACTATGGCTGTCAGTCCCCTTGGGGGTGGAGGGAAATGAGCTCCAAACAAATGCTGCTTCTTAGGTGCAATGCACATAAGTGCATTTTTGGATCATAGTCCAAGTCTGCATCCTTTGTGAGCTGGTGAATGTGCCAGGATGACTCGCTTTTTCTCAGTCCAGCACTTCTTCATTGAGCAGAGACAGAGTTGGGAGCAGTGCACATCAAAGAGAGGGGAATTAATGAATGAGAAAACCTTGACATTTACACAATTTAGGCATGTTACTTTTATTTAAGGTTTTTTCGTGGAAAGAGCGGAGAACCCTTAGTGAATAGACCTGTTAATGCCTCTTGCTTTTTGTGTTTATATGTGCCAGTTCTAATAATTGTCACGTCAACCTAAGTGAGAAACATCCAGACACGTTTATGGAAGAAGCCGTAGGGCTTTAGTTCAAGTGACTTTTGTTACTCCTGGGTGGGGAAGAGGGAAGGGCAATAAACAACAGAAATTTGTTGGCTTCTCAGCACCAAGATTTATCACGTGTAAAAATGTAGGACTTTGGAAGCCATTAATTATACATAAAGTCAATAACCAATCTTAATAGAACTTAAAGTGACAAAAGCGATGACATTTAAGAAATAAGCTTCCCCATATTGTGAGTCCATGACCATCAGGGACAGGAAAAAGGTTGAAAACATGCTCTGGACATGCAGTAATCGTCATTGTCATTTTATGATTTCATTAGAGAAAACTGCTTTCTGTGTAAGTATATTAAGAAAGGGAGGAATTCTGGATCGCAAAGGTCAGGTCTGTGTCGGGGATAACCTGCCCTGCCAGTTAGCAGCAAACAGAGGAATCTGAGGTTAAAAGTATGATAATTTGCTCTTTTGTGATATCAGCTAAGTTTTAAAAACATATAAAAGTGTATTTTTTATCTGCAGTTTTATTTCCCTCCAAATAAATCAAGCAGAAACATAATGGATAGCTAGAAAAATAATAATGCTAATAGTAATAGTAATACTAGCTAGAAAAATAAAAATACTAATAGTAATAGTAGTACTAGTAATAGTAATTATTTCACTGCACTGCTGCTGATTTCCAGAGATTGGAATCTGATCAAATCCAACAATGATTAATGCATCTGATTTTAGATTTGAATCTTCTGTTAGTAAAATTTATAAGAAATATATGGATCCATAAAAATCCAAGCTTTAAAAGAAGTTCTAGTGCCCAATTTAGACATTTATTCTAATGTGACAATTAATCTTATGCAAGTTGAGAAGGTTTGCTCTGAAATCATCATTAATTTATACTCCTACAGCACAGTTTATCTCATTTACTTTGTATCTTATTTTTTCATGGAAGATCAAGAACCAATTCTTGGCCGTTATTCTTGATGGAAAGCATCTGAAATGAGCCAGACTAGTGAGAAAAGCAAGGCCCACACATGAATAACGGTTGCCAGGTTCTGGACATTTTTTCAGCTGCTTAATTGAGGAAATATTTTTTGCTCTTTGTTTTGAGGAGTGGGTTGGTTTGTTTGCTTGTTTCCTCAGGAGCGGGGAATTTTTGTTGGTTCTCGCCCTTGTTCCAGTTTGCAGGAGCAGGCGTTGGGGCTGTTAGCAAGTGACATGCCCAGGAATATAAAAGAGCACTACATCTTTGGAGCTGTTTTGTGGTATTCCCCAGCATACTTGTTTGTTATAATTTGAAAGAAGCTATTGAACTGAAAGGAGGGACAAACAATCTACAGGCGGACAAAGCCAGTGAGAGCTAGGAGCGTCCAAATTTCCATGAAACACTCTTGTTTCAATTCATATTTAAATGGGCTCCTAAGCAGCTGGAGAACCTTTCTGTGGCCGGCCACAGCTGATAGTTTTAGCCAACGAGAAATCACATGCAATTTGCTGAGAGCAGATGAAAGGTGTGTGGTTCAGTCTTTTTAATGTAAGAGAATAAACACTAAACTAACACAGTATGTCAAGATGTTGGGCAGAGCTTAAGTGCAATAGAGCAGATTCTCAGTACTGTGAATTGGCATAATTTTCTCTGAAGTCATTCAGATTATGCTGATTTACAAAAGCCAAAAATCAAGCCAAATATGGTTGTTTCTGTAAATAATTTTGGTGTCCTTCTGTTTAATGAATCTTTGAGGGAAATTATTACTTCACAAATGTGCCTAGGCAACGATGTTAATATAATCATTTAATGTTTGAAGGGCCAGATCCTACAGCACTTATTAATTTAAAACTTATGGTAGACATCTGGAGAAAGAGAAAGCCTGGGTCAAAACTGGCTTTTGCATATCCTATCCTGATCTCAGGCTACCTCGGTCAAGAGCAGATCCTTGTTGCAAGGGACAGTAACCCACATTCTCCCTAACTTGGATCTTGTGTCTCTAACTGAGTCACCTTGGACCATGAAGGTCCTTTTTCAGTCCCCTCTCCCCCACTACCTGCTCTACTCAAGGTGCCAGAGGTGCCATACGGGCTCTACACCTCCTAAATAACCCTTTATCCTGGGGTTTGCTCTTCCAGAGACTGTGCTGACAGCTTTGAGGATATTTTGTCTAGAACCACTTGATGCAGAGCATCCTGATTTCCCAAGCTCCAAAAGAAGTTTTTCCATAGTACAAATAGATGTTGACTCTAGTTTATCAAGTGGTGTTTCTACAGCTTTGCTATGACTTCTTGTTATTGTTTGCTTTGAATATGACTTTAATGTACTAGGTCCTTTACAGGCATAACTTTATTATTCCTTCTCTCTGAGTCTCTGCGCTGTAGCCACATTTGTAAATGAACTTTTAAAAATAACTTCTTAGAGGAGCTGGGTCAGATTAAGGGTCAGATTAAAGATGCAGTTTTGTTGCACGACATTCTTTACTCTCTGTCATGGCCATTTTGTTTTAATTATGTGTGTGCTATTGGCTATAGACAACAAGCAGGGCTTGGCTGATTTTCCTTCCCGCTAACTAGATCTTTCCTAAACCTTGTCTTCCCTATTTGAGTTTCTTTTTGTGTCCCATTAGCAGAAGTCTGTGCATTTATTGGGTGGGAGATTGGGACTTGCCTCTGCTTTTGCTCAGGTTGGACAATGGGAGTGGTGTCAGTGATGGTGGAAGGAGCAGCTGGATGCTGATAGTTGCCTCAACACTAGAAATATGAAAAGAAAGTTTTACACCCCAGTATGAAGGCCACAACCAAAGCAGAAATTTTATGGATTTACTGTGACATTGTGGAAGGCAGGATGAGTCCCTGTATTCCCTGGAGCCACTACCTATTTGAGGCTCTGGGATAAAGACAAGGAAAGTGTATGTGGTTGGACCTTGCAAATGACTGAGAAACATGGTTTCACCTTACCCAGGATAAATTAGATGGATAAATCTGCCCATTTCATTGTCCAGGATGTTTAAGTGCTTATACACAAGTTCTGTATTCAGCGTTTTCCCTGAAAAAGCTGTGTTGTGAACTTCTAATTAACAGTCCATGGACTATTTCTGTGTCTGATTATCAGGAATTCACTCTAAATCTTTTCCTTTTCTATTGGTAAACTTCATTTTCTCTACTCCCCTTCTACTAATTATGATATTAATAGACTTAAAAGTTCTACAAGCTACGACTGAGAAAATAAAATTTCCTCTGTTAATTTTGAGGTTTAGCTGTCGCATCTATAAATCTGTGATGAGCGGAATGGTCTGAAGTAACTATTCTTCAATTTATTGCTTGAAGATAAAATTAGATAAATGAGCCATTACCTTCCACTTACATAAAAATGTGTTTGTGTAACTAAGTCGATGCAATGCTGATGCTCCTTGGCTGGCAATTATGCTCATCAGGAAATACCCAGTTCTTGTTGGATTGCTACCTCAAATTCCTTGCTTTGGGAATTAGAGCTTTGAGAGAAATCTGAGTAGCTGTTTCATCCAGCAAGGGATATTATTCCAGCAGTAGCACAAGGCTAGCACCTACTCCTGGAAGTGGGCAGAATGGAGCTATGGGGAAAAAAAAAGAAAAACTCAGCTTGTGCCTCAGACAGCAGAATTTGGCTCCTCCAGCAACAGTAGTTAAATGGACCCTGATGCCTACAGCTGCTTTGTGTTGCAAATATTTTATATTGATTTACTTTGGAGAGAGAAGCAGGACTGAAGTGGCAAATAGTCTCTCTGCTAACTTTTGATGAGTATCAGTATCAGTATCTGACATTCATTTTTATTAATAACTAGTTTTCTGGCCAGGCAAATATCTGTAGAGAAAAATAAAATAATAAACCAATCCAGACTGGAAGAGTTAAAAAAAAAAAAAGCTACAAAAAACCTTGCAAGATGACTAGCTACCTTAAAATATTAATTATATGAAATTTATCCTCCCTCAGTATTTTTTTGCCTCAGAATACATGATTTCCCAAGGAGAAAATCAGTAAAAGGTACCTTTGGCTTCCACAGCTTTCCAGAGTCTTCCATGGAGCAAAGCGGTTACAGGGAATGCATACTGAATTTATCCTTTAATTTGGTTTTACACAAATAAAACCTTGGGTGAGTGTTCTCAGCTTATGAAAATTGGACCAAATTGCCGAATGGAAAATAAAACTCTTCATGCACTTTTGTCTTTAATAAACAAAAATCTTTACCTACGGGAGGAAGTGATCTGGATTGGTGCAAATAATTAAATAAAATAGAGACATTACTAAGCAAAGCATTACTTTTTTTTTTTAATTTTAAAAAAGGCAAATGAAAAACAAATGTCTGAGAAAGGCAGTGAGCTTGCTTAGTATTTTATATTCAAATACTTCTTAGGTTTATATTGAAGAAACAGTGTATTTAATGTCTTTCCATCATAAGTGGTTTCAGGATGGAAATAATGTCACTGAAATGAGCACAATTTGTTCTACAGAGCTGCAATAAATACTACATTGACTTCCAGGAGTTGTCCTTAAAAGACATGCTTGTTTAATTTTGAACATCACCAAAAAGTGGCCGTTAGACTGGGGTTCGTCCAAATCTGTGCTGGGAAAACCATCAGTACCTCAGGAACTGGTCAGTGATTAACACAAGACCACCCGACTACATTATTTCCCCCATAAAAGAAATTGCTCTGGTGTCACTGGTGTCCCTGATGCTGAGAGAATTTCTACCAGCTGAAGATCTGACCTGGAAAAACACTCTGCTAAACCTCTGACTTCAGTGAGCTTGTAAAAGAGATAGTCGGTGTTGGCATCTGAATTTTTACATTGGAAGGAGTATGGAGAAGATTTAATACAGCATCAAGCACATTTTTTTGTGCTTTTGTTTTGTTGACGGTTTGTCTCCAACCGTTCTCTTAGCTGCCCTTGCAACTGTGTCTCAGCTGCATCTGACCAGACAATAACTCATGCCAGGTGACCTTGTCCAAACAGGTGGCCAAAGTTTCAAGAAACTACTTTTTTTCCATAGTGGATGTTTGACTTAAATTTTGCAAAGAAACCTTTTGAGGATGCACTAGTGAAGTATTCACTTAGAAGTGGGAACACTCCTTACCAAATCCAACAGGGATAGGTAATTTGATAGACGAGTTCACCTAAATGATACTAGCACATTGTTTATCTTCCCAGCCATCAGGTTAAGGGCTGTTGTGCATAACTTTCTTAACCTTAACCTCTTCTGTGCATCCCTTGGGACTACAGAATAGTGCAAGGGATAAAGGAAAATCAGTGCTGAGTTTGGTTCTGGTAAATGTTTATGTCTGTATGCAAAAGAACGGGGAGGGGGGGAAACTTGAAGCTATCCTTTTCCAATGAAAGCTTTTAATTAAATTAGGTCTTAGAAATGTGGAGTGTGATCTTTGCTGTGTTTTGATTTCGCTGAAGATTATGACTAGACTTGCCAAAACCAACTGCAAAGTCTTACATTTGTAAACTTCGCACACAATACCCGTGAATTTGATACATCCCAAAGAAAGAGCCTGAGTGCTGCTGTTTACATTCCTAAAGTCTTTACAAACAAGGAGAACAATATCTGCTCTTTACAGATGACTGTGGTCAGGTTCCTGTGTACAGCACGAGTGACCTTTCCAAGTTGAGCAATCTATATAGACTCAACCCTAAGTGTTGTAAAAAGCTCAGGTGTATCAACTTACCCTGAGTTAATATGAGATACACGAAGAATGATTTTTACAGTATCCAGCTGCCAAATATCAAATGATTGAATTTTGCACTATAAAAGAGGGCCTTTCTCTTATGTAAATATATAGATTCTTCATACTGTTGGCAAACTGTGTATCGTACACTGTTCAGCTTAAGCTTATGCCACCTCCTCTCTGACTGTTCTTTATCGGTGGTTAGCCTGCTCCTGCCATCACTTTCCTTACCAACGGCATCTTTATATCAGTGAAGAGAGAGCTAGCAGCTGTAACATCTCCTGCTCCATGCTCCCCCCCTGCCCAGGTGATAATTTGAGACAACAGAAAGCACAATCAACCAGCCCTTTTGGGCTCCGTAGCACTTGGAGATGTGGCACCTGTAGCACATGTCCAAAGAGACAGTAAGTGCTTTTATTCAGCTCCAAACCATCGCCAAGGTGTGCAAAGCGCCAGGCTATGCCACAGGTACAGCCCAGCCTCTCTCCCCTGCTGCTCCTGCCCCCAGTGTCTGGTTGGTAGCCCAAAGGCTTGCAGCCTCTATCAGGAAGGGTATTGTACCTTCTTGAAGAAAAAGCCTTGAGCTCATTTTATGTTAAATACATTAAAATCATAAAGACAGCACGTCAGATGCAATGATGATCTTAGGTGAGCATCTGTTTTGCTTGAGTTTCTGGGAGATACGTGTAAAGTGGTGGATGAAACAGCTGGCTGAAAAAGGTCTTTTAGCTCTGTGCTACAGCCTTGTGCAGAGAAGGATGGGACCAATAAATCAAATATTCTGCTGGCATTTTCCAGCTAGCATTGGTAGTGAGAAGCAGCTATGAGAAGATGGGATAGGTGGCCTTATGACCCAGCGACCAAAGAGGTGAGTGCAGTGAGCTGAACTCATCAGTGCAATTGGTAAGGTCCTCCAAATGGAAATCTGCTGCCTTCCCCTCCCCTGCAACTGGGGGGCTAATGGGAAAAATCTTTGCCCTGATGAGACATCAGGTCTGACCTGCTTCAGAGCAAGCTCCTAGGAAGAAAGAGGAGATGTGAAAGAAGGAGATGTATATGGGCTCTTCACGATGAGGTTTCTTTCCTTTGTATGAGATGCTGTGCTGCACTGTGTCGTGTTGTCATTAAAACCAGTCCTGTAATTCTAACCAGACTGAAAGAGGATGGAGGGGAAGTCTGGGCAGATGTGCAGGGTCCAGGGGGGCTGCTCAAGAGCAGGGAGAAGCACAGGAGAGAGCTGCTGATTGTTTGGGGTCCCTGGAGTCCTGTGGTCATGTCCCAGAAAGTTTCTGCCTTTTACTTTTGGAAACAGTAACCTCATTAGTTTGTTTTTAGGATAACACGGGTTCTTCCCAAACAGTTTGCTTCTACTGTAACAGCTTTTGTACTCTACAGGCTCTATGGGAGATCCTTCGTGCAAATAAGAATCAAATCTTCATTTTCTCAGACCACAGTGTAATGGGCTCTTTGCTCTGTTCTTACAAGACACCTGATAAAGAGGGGTTTTGCTGTGTAAGTTTAATTTTAGTGTATCGATGTGTTTTCTGGAAATAGAAGTCTGAACAATAGCAAGGTTGGGAAAGTTCATGGACACTTCCTAACTTTGCATCCAAGTTTAGACTTTATTTTCTGATAAAAGAAAGATGGAAACAAATATGGAAAATGGATAATCCAGATTCTACTACAGTATTCATATATGCAGCTATAACAGAAAAAAAAAATTAATGTCTCAGGTTGTCAGTGAGTGCTGTCGGCTTCTTAAAACCTGAGTGTTACAGGTTAGGGGGAACGAGATAATGATAGAAGCATCCTGTGAGATTGTAACCCAAGTGTTTTGGTGGTTGAACTTGAGGAAAGGGCACATATTATCAGCTATATTCCGTTCTCAATTCACTACAGGAGACTGTGAGAGAAACAGTCTAAAAACAGGCAATCAATAATTTGTATAGTGAACACAGTGTGCCATTAAGTGGTCTAATCTTTAGATCTCTTCAAACATAAGGTGATACAGAAGAGGAATGACTACCAAGGAGAAAGCAACCTGAGGTGTAATTCATAAGAACAAAGACTGAAAATGAAGTGTAATACATTATTTTTGCATTAGAAAACCTGATAGGTCACAGAGCCTGGCTGGTCATTCTCAAAGAGGTTGCTAAAATAAAACTTGTGTAGGAATGTAATTGATTCAGCCACAAAACCGCTAATGTCTTCTGTAGAATATTTGTTCCTGTTCATCCTCCTACCAAGTAAAGCTTTGGTTTGTGTGCCAGAAATAGAGGTTTCCAGTTGCTGAAGATGCAGCTGATTGCCTTTCCTAGCTTGCTTAAGTCCCTGAATTGTTGGAAAGAACTGCTTGGGGGATATTCTGCTAACAAGTGTCCTCAATTGACAGAATACATGTTACAAAATTACAGACCTCTAGAAGCTCTCTTTAGAGGTTCTGGTGTTTGAAAGAGAAGCACAGCCAAGTAATTCCTGCATCAGTGTTTTTACAACAGTACAAAGAAATAAAATTCCTTGGTGTTATAGAGAAAACAGGGTAAGAGACGCCAGTTCAGTTTTGAAAGTTGAATTAATCTTTACCATTCTGACTTAATTAATCTATTAAGTAATTTCACAGAATCATAGACTCATCAAGATCCATCAGGCCAGAAAAAGCTGTTGTAATAATTTAAGGTGATCTATGTAATGTGAACCATAAGATTTCCCAGAACTGTTGAATTTGTTTGAATTGAATCTGAATTTAATTTAATTAAGTTAATCTTTTAGGGTGAAAACTTAACCTCAGTTTCAAACCAATGGGTTCACTCATGTGAGGGAATAGTCCAGGGGAGAATTTTTCTGGAGTAAAGGATTAAGTAACTTGAATAACAATGATATTGCCTTTGTGTCCTTGTACTATCTAAGTGGTGATTAGGTCTGAACTTGACTTTTAAGGCAATAATACATTTCCAGGGGTGACTCACTGAGTGAGAAGAGAGTTTTCAGTACCGTGGGTCTGAGTAGATTAGCAGACTGTCTATAAACTGAGGGAAGAAAATAAGAAAGGAAAGAGGAAAAAGCCAAGGAGAGAGTAAAACCTGGAGTTGGAAAAACAATTTCAGTTCCAGATGAAACATTTCATTACATATGATGGGTTTAAAAGCAGTTTGCCCAATGACTTTTTATTTAACAAGGCATTGTGTGAAACATGGCATTGTTCCTTACAGGAAATAAAGAACAAGAAATCTACTTATTTCTTACATTCTTGTATTGAAAGGGGTATGAAGTTGTAATGTGGAAGTAATAGCTCCGAAGCACAGCAACCTTGTGGTATTTCCTTTTGGAGCTGCACAGCATTATCTTAAAAATGAGAATGCTTGAACTGAAAGGATGTTGCTGACTTCCAGAAGTTGAGTCTGATTATTATTTTTTTTTTTAATGCAAGATTTTATTAAATATCTTTAGTATACTGACATAATTCAGACCTTTGCTCATGGGGAGATATTAAGATCCCTCTGGGGAGACCTTGGGCCAAAAGCTGAAAGTGCTGAGTATCTGCTACCACATCTGAATTCACACTTCTCCATTTCTGTCCTTTTCTCCAGAAGTTTTATGCTTGATCCTTTTCATTGTCATACTCCACTGCTAATTCAGCTGGACTGAATGCAGAAAACAAAATCCTGAAAGACCCATAGACTAGTGGAGGCTGTCTTGGAACTGGCTGAACAAAGAGACACATGTTGAGTCTGTCCTAAGCTTTAGACTCTTGGGCTGAAAGGTGGAAAACGCAAAGAGCTGAGCAGTACTTGGAGATGTCTCACATCCTGAATCATGACTTCTGCTCCTAGGTGTTTGTTTGCTGTAACATATGGGGAAGCACTTTATTGCCATGTTTAAGGAATGCATCCCCTATTGAAATTCCTTATTTGAGTTTTGTTTAATTAAAACTTGAGTAGTCTTTGAGTAATTCTTCCTTTCACAAGTGGGCTTGGTCTCTGCCTGCTCCTGAGATGCTCTTTCAGGCTGTAGATCAGGGAAGGAGCTTTGTGCAAGTGGAGGCAAAGAGGTGATGGGCATTTTCACTCACTTTTTTCTCCCTTATTCTTTTCCTGTTACTGAAGTCCAGGGCACTTTACATTACCCTTTTTGTTTTCCTTTCTCAATCACTGACAAGATTTTTCTACAGTTTCTCTTTATTTCTGGCTGGTGCAAAGTTTGATCTCCTGTACTGCAGCGTCATGCTTTACTGGTGATTTTTTCATAGCCCAGTGCATTTGGAAAAGCAAAGTCTGCTGAAGAGTGAGCACGCTCACAGCTGCCAGGGGCTGACAACTGAAAGGCATAAGTGGGGACAAAGGAGAGCAGACGGAGTGATGTGGGAACATTAACACTTGTGAAGTACCCTCTTCCTCCCTCCCCTCAAAAAGTGAAGGAGGGAAAGAAGCTGGGCTTTTGTCCAAAAAAGCACTTAAGCACGTGCTTGACCTTAAAACATGTGAAAAGACTCTTTACTATCTTCATCCATTCCTATGGTTTTCTGTTACCTGGATGTGCATTTAATGGAATAAATGTTCATCTCTTTGATCCCATACTTAAGGAAGGCGATCCATATTTTTATTCCCTGAAAATATGAAAATCTGTTTGTTGTATCACAGCTGTGCAAACAAGTTTCCAGGAAACTTAACACGGTGTGTTTAGTATTCGGTAGGTTGCACCACCCCTTGATTAACAGGGGAAAGTTATCACATGGAAAAAGTGTAGAGAGATTGTTTTGATCCAATCTTGCACGGGATTGAGAAAGGAAAAGGATTAAAGTGTCTTGAACATAAAGCTTGGCAGCAATTGTCAAGAACAAAAATGAAAATAGTTTAAGAGAACAGTGCAGGCAATAACTCACTTGGGGGGTCGGCAGAGGACCAGAAGAAGTGGCCAGACTGACATTGTTTGGTTTTATTAACTCATCCATAATTAGCCCATAGCTTAGATACAATTTAGCTTGTGCCATATGGGCTAATATAGTGCTGAAAGTTACCCCCCATGCAGGTGACAGTCTGTCACACTGAAGGAAGATTAGCATAAAACAAACAACAATGCACTCTTAATGATAGTAGCACCATTTGCAACGCCATAGTTAAGGATGTATAAGCACTTCCATTATAACCCAATCTTCAAGATTTTATTAAGTAGACATAAAAGGCATGTGCACATACACACCCCTTATAGCCCAGTGAATCCTTTCTTCAGTTCTCAGGCAAACTCGTTGTGTATTTGGGGTTTTTTAAAAGTTTGGGGGTTTTTGTTTGTTTGTTTGTTTGTTTGTTTTTTAAAATGGTAACAATGCCTGATATAGGTATTTACTTGCAGTTCTGCTGGTCTTCCTTGGAACAGTGTGTGGAATGAGTTGTTCTAGGTAAAACATGTTGGGCAAATAGATCCTGGTGGTTTCTGCCTTAATAAATGTACAACATAGTGGCTGTTAAGCTCAAATAAAAATGAGAAAGCTACACTGTATGTGCCCATCAACTTGATTAGAACTTTTTATAGTATATATGAATCTAACCAAATAGCAATGGTATAACTATGTAGGCAGTAGATGTTCTGTGAGTGTAATTTATACTGGGAAGAAAGTAAGCCACTGTCTTTATTGATTCCTCTTTATTGAATAGGAATTGCACCATTAAAATGATACCCATGTGTTGCTGATACGTCCTGCATTTATGTTAATTTAGCTATATATTGCCAATATTTTCATTTTAAAATCAAGAAGGAAATTTTGTGCCAGGGTCTTTTCCAAATTGTGCTGAGCTTTTGACACAAAGCAGCAGAAGCCATTAGCATTCTCAGTTAAGGCTGATCAGTCATGCTGTTGAACCATTTCTTCTCTTCCCCCCAACATATTTGCTTTCCTGTGTTTTCCAGATGAAAGGGAAGCTCTCCCTCCAATAAGTTCTCTGGACTTTTCTTTTGAAAGGCAGCCTAACCATTTTAAATATTTTAAATGAAGTGAGTTTTGTTATGCAGACAGGAGCTAAATTTTTTTTCTAGCTCTCATCGGCTATTTATGTGACTCTATGGTTTTCAAATGGTATAATGCTAGAGGATGCCAAATGTCCTGCCATTTAATAACCAGTAGCATACAGAGCTCTTTTCAAAATGCCACCACTCTGAGCATCTGTTGTTATTAAGTAAGATGATCAAATTTTGTACAGGACTTCAATTTTGCTTTTCACATCACTTATAGAGCAAGAATAATATGCAGTCTGTGTATAAAACTAATGTGTTGGGATCATTGAGCCAATTGCTGGTTTTTGTGTTCTGCTTTATTGCAGATTGTAAAATAAACTTTGGCCTTTTTTTAATAAATGTTATAAAAATGCTCTGTGAATCAGGAGAGTGTCAGCAATTAAAGCCATTTAACATCATAATAATTAAAAATGCAATACTCCAGTGTAGTCAGCACTGGTTCACATAAAAAGCCACATTGTTGGTCCTTAATAATTACATTATTTGACAGATATGTTAAGGAAAAGGAAAAGGTGCACACTGTTAGTATCAGATGAGCAACTAATTCTTATTGTTTCTGGAAATTGCTCTAAAATCCTTTACTATTCCTGTCTTTCAGCTAACAGATGTGCAGGAATGTCCTCGGCTCACCATTGCTTTTCTCTCCAGCAGAATATGACTGACAACACAACAACACAAGGGAACAGCTGGGTCGAAACGCATAATATTTTCCTGGTAGAGAAAGAAGCTGATTAGGCTATGGAGTACCTAATTGGGTAAGATGCCCCTCATTTTCAAACTATAAAATTCAGATAGTGTATAGCAGAAAAGAGAGGATGGGCTGGTAAGAGCCGTATGTTTGTCCTGCAGCACAACTGGACCTGTAAAATAAGTGATGCTTTTACAGCTGTGGTTTGGGTTTGTGCCTGAGCTCAGTGTCGTGGAGGGCCAAATTTCTGAGAGGGGACTGAACTTGGAAGTAATAGCACTTTATTACACCTCTGCATCTCAGTCCATTCTCCTTGCTCTTCCTGAGTTTGCATAGGCAGAAGGGCAGACTTCCCCATGGTGTTTGTTTTTTTTTTTGTTTTTTTTTTTTTTTTTTTTTTTTGTTTTTTTTTTTTTTTTCCAGGGGAAAATAAAGCAAAAAAACCCAAAGCCCAAAGCCCAAATTTTATACATTTAGGTACTTTTTCCTTGAATATCGGAGGTGTGGGATTCTGCTCTGGTTTCACTGCCTGCTGTATGTTGCCACAGACAGGCAGTGCTGTAGAAGCAGTGTCATCCTCTTGAGAAGAGATGGAGAAGTTTTGGTTGCAGGACTGTAGCAAAGGTAGAGCTGGCATCCTCACATATCCTAAAGGGGACAGGGTCTGAAGGGGTTTTGGAGGAGTATCCTCAATCCTGCCTCTGGAAATCCTAGAAAATAAGGAGGGAAAATTGACTTCAAACAACCTGATGAGACAATTTACTTTCTCTGTCTTCCTGGGGAGTCCAAGAGCCGTTCTTGTGTCTGTGGAAATATTCCCAGATTGTGGCACACTGATTTTTTTTCATTTACTCCAGCTTCTTTATCAGCATTCAATCCTGTTGAGGTTGGGGGTTTTTTTTAAATTTATTTTTCTGGTTTTCTAAAGTCTAGCTTTGAATGTGTGAGTTTCCCATCTCACAGCCAGCCACAGTGCCAGCAAGCTCTAGGGGTGAGCTGCATGAGCAGATGAGAATATGGTCACGAGAAAGATGCTACCAGTTCAGTGCACATTATACCTTCACTCATAGGACCACTTGTGCATCTGGGAGGCTGAACTGAAAATGCATCTTTTTTTCCTTTTCTTTTCATAGATGTTCAAGCCAGGGAAGAACAGGGTGTGAAAGCTGCTTTGCTATACTCGGTGAATTGACCAGGGCTAGGAGGCTGAGAGGTGTAGCCCTACTCATGGAGGTCAGGAGAGGAGCTTTGCACATCCAGCAACCTCTCTCCACCCCACAGGGCTGCAGGCTGACAGCTGTGGGGCTCAGGTACGGTGGTGCCTTCAGGCACCCTGAGCTCGCACTTTGGCAGCGGGGACTCGGAAGGTGGAGCGTCCTTTTAAATAAAAACTAAAATATAAACTTCAAACCAGATCTTGCAAGGCTCTGTATCAGATATCAGCAAGACTGGAAATCATTCTAGGGTAGGATAAAGTCAGTTGGCGTGAAAATCTCATTGCTCTGATTTCTCTTTCCTTCGCCTTGTGTATTCTGAATTGATTTTAGTAGCCTGTTTCTAGCAGTATTTGCTGTTCTCCAAGGAAACTTGTGATTCAGCATCATAAGTTTGATGTTGGGATAGAGGAATCATAAATATTTGTGAAGTCCATGATACGTAACTTAAATCATGTCAAAACTGTTCTGAAGGTAAACAAATCAAAATGTTCCTCAGAACACGGTGAGAAGGTGTGTTTCTGCAGGGCTGCCTACACACTTTGGCAGATGCCTGTTCTTCCCATGGTCTTGGTCTTGAGTGATGGGAAAATAAAATCAGGAGGAGCACATCCAGTGACCAGCAGCAGCATTACCAGTGAAGGTTTGGGTGCCTGGGGAAAGGCGCAGTGGCACATCCCAAAGGCCAGTTATAAGCCTTTTAAAAGCAGTGACACCATCCGAAAGGCCAGACTGCCCCTGCCGGAAACTTTCTACCTTAGATGTAATTCATATGTGTGCAATTATTTTAGTTCAAATATTAGCCTTAGATTTTAAACAGAATATAATTTCATAAGGAAATAGCCATAATTGTGTGACAGAAAGGGATTTGGTTTGCTGTTCTGGAAAACAGTCTGCTTCTTGAGCACCAGAAGAGTCTTCAGGTGAACGTATAAAAGCAACACATTATCCTCTGATTAACCTGAATCAAATAATGGAAACAGAATTCCATCTGCCATAGAAATCATAAATAATAAATACATTATTAAATCAATAAACTGAGTACAACAATGAATTTTAAATCTTATATTATGATTAGAGCCAGCTTTTTCTTTGGGACATATTAAACTATATTCACAGCACATTCCACTTGGGTTTTTTAATAGGTGATCTGTTTCTTTTTCAGGAAGTTCATATGAAGTTTCTGAACCTCCACTTTGCCCCTTGGGGAGAAGCAGCCCGGAAATAAGGTGAAAGTGTTCTGAAAGAAATGAGGAAATCTCAAAAGGAAAAAAAAAAAAAAAAAAAAAAGCACATTATAGAAATACTGGTAAATAAAATATAACCAACGAGCAGCATGGGAAGCATGTTTAACCCACTGCACACCAGTTTTCCCATACTGTCAGCCAACTGAACACTGAATGAAGAATATCAAGTAGTATGGCTCTCTATATTAGTGACAATAAATGTGGTACAAATGTTAATGGATTAAAATAGAAGGAACATAGTGTACCAAGGACAAATGCATAAAATCAGTGCTAGTTGAGTCCTTTGTGATAACTGATCCTGTATAAGGAATAAGAGAGTGTTTCAATAAGAAAAATAACACAAATATATAAAAGTTAGGTTTCAGACAGCTGTTGCATCTCAAGAGGCTTTTGATGTACAATTCTGCATTTGTATGACATGCAATTACCAGAACTTCCCTTGGCCTATAGGAAACCTGAAAGAGATCAATGTTTTGTTGTTACAGACACATTAATTTACCTACCGCTTTAAAACATCTGTAGGACCAAATGCAGAGGTACATAGGAGATCTAGTCTTATGACACTAAACTGGACCTTGCACCTTTTGAGTTTTTTCAGTGTGTTTTACAAAATTGGAGTTCTTTGTCTCAGATCTGGAAAATGACACTTCCACCCAGCCCATGACCTCTGCCTTGGAATGTGGTGGGCCATCGAGGAGGTGCTGTAAAGCTGAAGGACCGCATGAGGAATGCAGCAAGAAACTTTAAGCAGAAAATAAAAAATGACCCACAAGCCTTTATTATAATATATCCCCTGCCCTGGTTTGGTTCCATTGTTCTGGTGTCCTCCTGCTGTCCCTGGCAACAGGGAGATCTCAGCATCCTCCAGCCCCTTATGCCTTTTTTGCAATGTGTACAAAAATCCTGAGTGTTCACTTTCTCCATGAAGCTCTGTACCTCCCAGATTGTTTTTTTGCCAATTGTCAAGATCTGTGAATGATTTATCTGCTTGGATTTTGCAGCAGGACTGAAACCTGCATGATTTCTCTAGGTGTTACTTCTAAATCTCATGCAGACTGTCTTAGCTCAAAACCTAAAACTCTTGGCAATTCTACCATGGCTGGGTATCTATTAACTGCTACTGTAGGGTTGATTTCTTTTTATAATGTTTTTTTTTCTTTTTGACAGAGAGTGCTACAGAAATATTTTAAAATTGTAGGTGCACTTATGCATCAGGGTTTCTGCCATGCTTTTCTTGCAAAGATGCTGTAGAAGGGGTAAGATGTGCCTTTGCCAGCTTGGCTCAACATGGAGATGGCTCTTCCTACCTTTACGAAGGGATTTTTGCTGCTTTTTGAGCATCCCTTGCCTGCAAGCACCTCCCTCTAAATCCGTTCTGTACCCAGGACAGCCCTCCCTCAGCACTGGTTGCTGCCATTTCTTCAACACTAGACACTAATCCTTCAACTCACCAGTCCTGCTCTCCCACAGCTGGTACAGCAGCACCGCCCAACCCACTCCTAAGTACTGACAGTCCGACTGAATTTAGAGGACACGAGAAAACTTGACATTCAACTTGACAACATCTCTGTTGCTGAGCCTGTGTTCCCATGACTTATTTTTTAATGCAAATCAGAAGATGATTAGCTGTTGTCTCTCTTTATTGTGTTTATTTTTTCTTGTTGTTTGGGCTGTTTTTCATGCCTTATCTTGGCTGAATTCTCTCCCATTTTTCTCCCTTCCTGTGTGTTTCTGCTCTTGCTCTGTTCTCTGCCCTTTGTTCTCAGTTGCTGTTTTCCCCCCTTTTTCCTTTTGTGCCTCTCTTGCATATTTTCTGGTGCTCTATCATCTCTGTTCTTTGTCTTTTCTTTTCTTTGTCTTTTCATTTTGCCTATCTTTGTTCTGTGTCCTCTTTGGTGTCTCCCTGTTCTTTGTCTTCTCTTTTTCCTTGTTCTTTCTTTTCCTCTGTCTGTCTCTTTTTATGATTCCCTTTTATCTTCGTTGTGTTCTGAGTAGGTTTGTCTTGATCTTTGTCTTTGCAGAGAACGTGCTCAAATGAAAACAAAACACACCATTCAAACAGAAATTGCTTATTAATTATAACATGGACACACTGCTGAAACCCAAGCCTCCCACAAAGCCGGCAGACCAAATCACAGGTATTTGCAGGCCAGCACGTTTATTTCTGGTCATCTGAGCTCCACATAGGCCCTGCGGTTGAGCACCCAGCACTTAAACCATGTCCTACCCCACTCCCCTCTGGGTGGCTGTCAGCTGACCAATCCATCCCAGCCTTTATCACTGACCCATTGATACTCGGGTGCAAAATAACCAAAGTGAGGTATTTGGTTATGCAGCAGCTATGAGTAAAAATGTGTATTTTGGTCTCCAGTATGGAATCCACATGATCTTCATGTCCCAAGTGTGCCCCTTCCTCCTGTGGTGGGGGGTATAATTTACTGCAGATGTCTTTGACCTACATCATCAGCTCGAAGTTATCAGTTGCTGCTAGAAGGAATGTTTTAATTTACTAACCAGCTCTGCTGGGAATGGGTATCAGCTACAGACATGTGAAAGACAGGATTTCTTGGTACACTCAGTGCACAGTCATGAGTTATTGTTAATTCTTTCATATTTGCAAAACAAAACATCTTAAAAATGTGGAAACAGGAAAATCATAAGCTTAGAGTTATTTTGGTAAAGGAAGTTCTATCTGGTCCTGAAATAAATCTTTTTGTGATCTCTTTGAGGTTTGAAAAAATTGGTATGATTTCAAAGTTTAAGCTCAAAAAGTTCACATAAAAAAAGTTTAGCTTTTTCTTAATTTTCTCACCCATTTCTTCCCTCTAACATTTCAGTGAAATCCCTCTGCATGTGTGGTATTTGACTAATCCTTGTTAAAGTTTTGGCAGAAAAAAAACCCCAGATCTTGAAGTTTGCCCTATTGTTGCTGTTCACCTTCTTTATTTTCTCTTTCTCTACTTTTTTGTCTGCAGGAGGGCGTGAGAGCCACGTTAAGTTGTCAAGCCATGAAATGGATGAGTTGGGAGCAGCTTCTCAGGGTAGAGGGGCTGGGTGCTCCAGGGGACCCCGCTGCAGCCCGTGCTAGGTCACTGCATCCTGGGGACTCGGGGGACCCTGCCTGCACTGTCTGCCCCCACCGGCCTTTCCAGGCTGCTTCACTCTCTCCTTAACTTTGCTGTTAAATTGTCACTTTCCTGGCCAGGCTGTAGTATATAAATAGAAATCTCATATCTTCTACCTGCTGTGCTCTGGGGAAGGCCCAGAACACCCAGCACATCGCCTGTCTCTACAAACCGGCTATAGGACCCGGCCACAATATTGCAGCAAATAACCTGGGTCTTATGTGAATTGCCCTGACTCTGGGAAACGCCGCAGGTTCCCCGGAGGCTGCAAATCGAGTTGAGCCCAGGTTGGGCTCTTCCCGCCATTTGCGCTTCGTCGCCTTCACTACCAGCATCCCTGCCCGGTGGGGGATGCAGAATCGGGACGGGGTCTCTTCCTGCCTCTTCCCACGGCAGCGTGGGAGCTGGGGAGGGGGTTGTACGGGAGGCGGGAAGGCACGGGGGTCTCCGCAGGCTGGCCAGTGTTGCCGGTGTGTGCCGGCGCCCATCCCCTGAACGGATGTTTCCCTGCCTGGTCCCAATGTGTGCATTTTTGAGAGAGCGCAGGTGATCTCCCAATCTGTATAAATATGCATGAATTACAGGTTTCCTGAGATAGATTTTTTTTGTCTTAATAACATTGATTTAAATTATACTTAAATAGTAATAAAGTGATTTAAGACCAGGCCATTTAGGCCAAATGTACATTAAAATTCCCCTTCTAGTTTCCTTCTTTTTAAATCCTCCTTCTTCAGTTTATTCCCTGCGGGAGGGTTTGGGTCCTGAACTCATTGTGCGATCTTCAAACACATAATAAGAATTAATCACCATTAGTCCTCTATTTTAACAGCTGCTTCCTACCCCCCAAACCAGTACAGCTGCAAACTTCCCTCCCTCTGCCGACACTGTAATCCCATTACAGCTGCAAACTTCCACACGTAAAAATGCAGATTTAAGCTTATTTTGAAACAACTCACATTTCTTGATTGCTCAGGTTCATATCGGAAGCGAGTGATGCAGCTCCCAGCCAGTGGGAGCTGAAGGAGCATCGTCCTTTCCAAGCATGAAGCCACTGATGCTCTGCTCCGCCGCGGGAGGTTGCAGACCTGACCCTGAGCGTGAGCCCTGTCATTTGCACCAACCAGTATTTACTTCTTAATATTCTTAGGAAAACAAGTATGATTTATTTGTCAATAGGGAGAAGAGATTGGTCTGCTTGTGGAAATTTCTCTTTTTCTTCTCAGTTGTGGGCTTTCTTGTACTTTCTTGGTTCTAATATCTGCCCTTAGATTGTAATTATTTTATTTTTTTACTTTTTAGCATTAAGGTTTGAGATAGATAATTATTTTGCTTAATAGTAAATTTCACTGCAACGTGCCCAGAGGGATATGAAATAAAAGGTATTTAAAAATCTACCATGTTAGAAAAGTAAAATAATTTCAGCTAATGAGATTATCAAGGATAATCGGTTTACAAAAGCCCATTATGCGACAGATTCATTGATGTCTTAAAACAGAAAAGGAGAATCCTATTTATTTTTTGAAATGGTGTAGAGTAAATTGCTTTTCAGAATCTAAAAGGCTGTTTTTCATATTTTTTTTTTAAATGTGATGATTTCTGTAGCCCCATCTGCTGTTCACTTTCAGAAGTATCCAGAGAAAGATTTGGTGAAATGTACTTTTTTCTGTTGGAAATTGGCAATAGGTGAGACCTGAACTGTGGATTTGTCTCAGGATGGTAAGGAAGGACTTAATCTCTTCCACAATTTATGGGAAGAAGTTGCAGGAGTGCAATGGAAGATTCTACCTCCATTCAACCATGACTGAGGAGGTATTCTGGGGACACAGCTTGCTTCTGCAGAGGGGAGGAAGATGAGGAGAGGAGGAGAGGTTGGAGCTGGTGGGAGCTCCTGGAGCAACCACAGATGACCTACTCACACAGCTGCCTCCTTAGCTCAAGAAACCCAAATGACTCCAACCAAAGAAAACAGGTGGGATAGCCCAGGAGAAGACAGGTGATTGCAATGTCTACAGCTCTGCATAATACAGAACAGGGTCATTTTAGAGTTATGAAAGTTTATTGGGGCATTTTCTTTCCATTTTTTCCCCCCAGACCTCCTAGGAGATATGTGTCAGACTTGGGCTTTGTCTGCTCACAGAAGTAGAAGGGTTGACTTGGCCCAAGGAGAGGTGAAAGATGCTCCAACACTATCATGGTCTTATAAGACTCCGGACAGACCACTCTTACAAATAAGCAACAACAGAATCATTAATTTGTTCATTACATAACTTATAATGCATGTGTATAAACCTGAAACCTTGAAAAAGTACTATAATTGTGTCTATTTTATTTATTGTAGTTTATGGTTTTGACCACGCATTTGGAGTTACCCAGAGTATGCATGGTGGGACTGGTACATGGAGTCTTTTCCAGGACCTCCCTTTTGCTTTGTGAGGATGCAGAAGGTGACTCTTCAGTAAGTAACACAAAATGATTTCAGACTTGTATAAATAATACACATGTTCTGTCTCCCTTTGATTGAATGATGAATAGCATTTAGAGTGATTGATTTGCCGACATGCACACGCGGCAGTGGCTGGAACAGTTCCTATTGTCCTTGGATCCCACAAACTCGTCCTGCATCTCCCATGGGTTTCTCTCCCCGCAGCAGCGTGGTCCTCCAGCCGTACCTCCAGCACCGTGTGAATGCCAGGTCTTGGCTTGGCCGTTGAGGGAGATGGCAGGGAAATGCAGGCTAAGCCCTTTGAGCAGCACATCTGCACTGCCGTGTCCTCTGCCTGTGCCTGCCCCACGCACAGGGACCTTTGTCCCCCAAAATGTGGTTCTTGTACAGTCTCTTCTGCTGTGGCTCAATCTGCTGCTTAAATTGTTCCTTCTTTTTTTCCTTTAATATTTAGCAGAAAATAATTCTGCAATGAGCTTTATTAAAGCAGCAGGATAGATTAAAAAATGAAATATGTTTAGCAAGATTTGGGGGGAAGGCTGCAGTAATTAATTTTCAATAATACCTGGCATTTCCAGAACTCCTTTCATCCCAAGATCACCAAACAGTTTACAGACATTAATTAATTAAAGCATTATGATGCCCCAGTGTGGGGCCATTGCCTGCGTGTCTGACTCAGACAAACTCCCTCCAATTCCCCAGATAGCCGAGCAGTATCCACTCCTCTGCCTTCACCAGGGCTATTCCTCTGAGTAAATACCGTTCAGCTTTCCTTAGGTTTGCACTGTGTGGCCCTATGTAAATATTTTCCAATAAGTTCGATTATTTGTCTTTTATTCTCTATCAGGAAAACCCCAAATATCTCAGTAATAAAATTTCCAGTGTGTGTTTACATGATGGCAGTTCAGATGATTAGTTTCTGATTCAGCTGCCCATTAAAACGTCCCTGCTCCTGGAAAATCCCTTTGCAGGCTGGGAGCTGGACATACATTTTAAGCTTTGATTTTGGGGCGAGTTGAGCATTTTTGACAGGACAGTAAATTGCGTGGGAAAAGAGGAGGTGTTTGGCATGCGCCCGAGAGGGGTGCAAATAACGTCACACTCCTGGAAATCCCCCGTGAAGTATAAGTTCAGTGAAATCTTATGAAAGCTATAGATTATACAAACTTTCTCCACTCCGCTGATTTGATTCATGAACGCGTAAATAGATAGATAGATAGATCCATCACGGGAATCCCTGGGGAACAATGCAATGGTGTTTGTGATTGGAAAAATATTATAAAAGAGCTCACGTATAGCCAATAGTTAGGCAGTTTTGTACCGCCAAGATAAATAGAAAAGAAATGACATTTCATGATCGCATTTTTAAAGGATGTTGGAAGTTACCAAAACAAGGGAAATGGATGTCCTGTAGTGATGCCTCTGCAGTCTCGCGTGGCATCGCTACCAGCTGGGCACCCGTTGGGCCCTGATCCTCTCACCCTGACTGGCCCAGGTCCTTTGGATAATGGTGTGGCACCGTACTCATCGGGGATACCTTTACCTGGACATTTTGACTACATTTCTTTGCCACCTTGGTCATGGGAATAGTGCTCTCACTTGTCCTAAGGCCTTCCAGTTCGGCTGCAATATTCAGAAGCAGGATCAGCCCCGAGGATGCATTTGTAATGGAAGAGGGGAAAAACAAACCAATTGGTTTTTTGTTCATTTGTTTGCTGGATTAGCTATTTTCAGAGAAACCAAATGAAAACCAGTGTCAAAATGGAAAGTCCCCTTCGTTACCTATGGTTTGGTCAGAGTCTAGCCATCTGTTTGCCTGGTTAGGTTGCCCAGCTCCAAGTTTCCCTTTATTTCAACCTCAAACCATGGTGGAGAAGAGGGGTTGGACTTTGGGCCCGAGGCAGAACCTGCGTGGCACACGGGGAGCTATTCCCCAAGCGCCATCACGCATCAGTGTCACAAGCTGTTTATGGCACCGGCACCTCAGCCCGTGCATCCATCAGCCTGGAAACATATAGAAATGTCAGTGTACACTCGGGAAGGTGACGCACGTTGAGGAGCCTCTGGTTTCGGAAGGAGGGAGCTGGGAACGCTGCCCTCCTCCCCGCTTGTTTACCCTATGGCAAGTGCATCTTCGGGGAGCGCTGTGACTTCGAGATATGAGAAGAAATTCTTAAGTAAACACAAGTGACATTTGGCATATAAATAAGTTAGGGAATACTCTTGCGCAAGCAGTGCAGGTCAACAGTGATCTTTTATCTCCTGTTTTAAAATAGGCTGCTTTAGAAATGTAAAAGCGCAAAGTGTTTGCGGAAGGAGTGATGGAGATTGAAGGGGCCGCGGCAGGCCGCCGCCACGATGCGGTGCTGGATGCCGGAGCGGCGTTTGCTGGTCCTGGGCAACCAGTTCCAGCTCCAGCCCTTCTGGTTCTGGCAAAATCCATGGTGCTCAGATAGGTTTCTCCACAACTTTCTTCTTCATTTTTTTTTTTTTATTTCTCTTCCCCCCTCCCCTCTTTTTTTAATTTTTTCTCTTTTCTCTTTTTTCTTTTCTCTCTTTTTTTTTTTTTTATTTCATATGATTAATGTATAACAAGTCCCTTTAGAGAGTAAATACTGATTTGAAATAGCACAGTAAACAAATAACAGGGGAACAGGCGTACAGCCTGTATATACATACATCTATAAAACGCACTGCATACACACATGCGCACCCGTGTTCTTATTGTGTAGGTTAGCTAAGGGGATTTACCTCCTTTTTAATATTTTTGAAGACTGCTTTATGATCCTGTTGACCTCCTATTAGCAAAAGCTTAGCTTTCAACAAAGGTAATTAAATTATAAAATCACTGCTGCAATCATCAAACTACTCATAAAACAAGAAATGAAAAAAAAAAAATACCCTGAAATAAAAATCTTGCAGGCTTCTCCTCATGTAATATTGCTCCCTGATGTTAATTACATTTAAATGGGAGAGTACTATTTTGGTATCATTCATACGCCTCCAAAAGTACTTTCCAGTTTATCATACCTGTCAACCCCAGTGCATCACAGGCTAATACTTTATTAAGAAAAAAATCATTAGGGAGCTGCTGATCCCATTTAAGTACATTGGGCAGAATGTAAGACTAATTAAAAAGCATATTTTTACATTATTAATTTCTGAGTTTCACACTTAATGAATGTGAAATGACAGGGCTACTATTTTTATATTCAGGCTCTCTGGGCTCTTCAGCCAGGGGAATTAAATTCTGGGGATTTTTTGCAAAGATGCTTCTTGGGAGATTTGTTTTCAAGAACAGCTAAGCTTTTTTAGCTATGCCTTTTTCTGGGAAATTATACCAAAGCATATTACAGCCACTTAAAAAGAGTAGTTAAATAGATGTTGTGTTGGGTTTTTTTCATCACACTGCTATAAAAGTATTTTAGATGAGGTATAAAATATGGTTTTTAAATGATATTATGATTTGCAAACACTAAAAAATAATTGCGGTGGAGTTGAGAGAGAGCGAAAACATCTAATCTTTATTGTGTAAGACAATGTGATAAAATATTTTACAGCCAAAAGCTCATTTTGCATCTGGAAAATTGTGTAAACTGATGGGGGGAAAAAAATCTCATTAAAACTAAAGGTTATTTTTAATATTCTTCAAACAAAGCAACACATTATAACTGCATTTTTCCTCCCCATATTTATTAAATTAGACAATTGTACGAATGCCTGACGTTCTATTTAAATAAAGACATAAAATGACAGAGACCGTGTGATTAGGCAGGCTAATCGGAATTTATACCAGCTTTTAGAGAACACCGGCGCGGGAAGGTAGCGCCAGCCCTGGGAAGGTTGGTGTGTTTGTGAGGTTCAGGCGCAGCGTTACAGCCGTTATTAAGCATTAGGTGTTGCATTACTGAAACCTTCGCCGGGTGCCGGCTGGCACAGCGGTCCCTGCGAGCACGCCGCAGCACAGCTCACTTTTATAGGGCTCTGCAAGGAGGAGTGGAGAAAAGCATTTTTTTTTTTCCCTCTATTTTTTTTTTCCAAATGTGCTTACAATTACCTCTCTGTATTTTTATTGTCTTTTTACTAACCACAAAACTCACACTGGAGGCAAAGCTTAACGGCTGAGGCTTTCCTCATGTAAATATTAGGAAATTACATTTGTACAAACTGCGCGGCTTTGTAAAGGGGGCTGGAGCGACTCCAACACAAATTAATCAGGATAAAGTTGCTCTATGTTCAACATGACCATAGTTTATTTTCTTAAAGTATTAATTTGTCAACAGCTTTCCTGCCTCGCTGTGACTCATGTGGATGGCATTGAGGGAAGACACAGATGCAATCTTGCTGCTCTACCTTGCGGTTTTAGGAACCAGCTCCAGTTAATCAAAACATAATTGTGTTTAATTCCTCAATATTTGTTTTCATACAAAAGTCAAATGACTGAAATATGAATATGAACCTGTGTTTAAATATTGTCTTCCTTTTTTTTTTTTTTTAAAAAAAAAGCATGAAACTATTTTAACTGTTTGCTAAACAATTTTTACTTTCAAGTCCTTCCCTCCTCTGCTGTCTCCCCTCCTCAGCCCCAAAATAAATAAATAAGCTCTGGCAATAGCTTTTCAGCTGGTGTCCTTTGCTTTTTTTCCTCCACAGTCATCCCCTGTGCTGAAAGCAACGCTTTCCAGCATGTCTCTTCTCATTCTTCTGCCTTCACTCACTGCTTATTATATCACACTATTTTTAATTATATCTTGATTTTCGTAAAATTATCATTCGTTGTTATGTTTCTGGAATGCAAACGTGAGCGTAATGGGATCTATTTTTCAGAGTTGCCAAAACAAATTAAGGAAAATGTTCGGCTCTTCCTTTGCCAAATGTTTTAGTGCTTTTCCATGAAAGCAAATCTTATTTCTAACTGTATATTAAACCTTAAGTAAATAATGCAGTCTGTCAGAAGCAAATTCTATTGTAAAATCAGTAACCGTTCCCAGGCTTTGCTGGTGATACCTGCTCCGGGTTCTGCCCAGGAAGAATCAGGGTAACCATGAATTATTGCTAATTTTAATTTACCTTTTGCAGAAATGCCTAACTTTTTCCTGTGTGCTGGATGCGGTCCCCATAAATATGGAGCATTTGCTGTGGCTGCTCCACGGATGCCCAGGTAGGCGAGGAGACTCTTGAATAACAACATCATGCAGGGCTGGAAAAAGGATCAGCTTTAGGCACTGCGCTTTTGTTAATTGTGGGGATGGGGGCTCGCCTGTTCTTCAGCATCTTTTATTAACATACATCCCCAAATAATATTGACACTCTTCTTGTTTTATTAGTACACGTTTACCTTGTTCATGGTTTTATTATTCAAGAATGCAGTTGTTGCCAAGTATTAATCAATATATTATGCTGCTCAGTTGGGCAAGCTGTACAAAAACATAGTGCCCCTAGGGTTAATACAGTCAAGAACTAGAAAAGTGTTTCAGACATGTACACAACATGTGGTTTACTATTATCATTAAATGAGGTGAACTGGGACTCTATACATATGGATTTTGAATTGCATAAATTTTGATTGATATCATTTGAAGACTGAGACCCTGAAAGGCTAGATTTTGTGAAAGACGATACACAGGCCAGCTATTACCACATACAATAATACCAGGAAAAATATCTGAAATGAGCAAGGCAGCTGGCTTTTAAATAGCTAAAACATAACATCAATACTTATTTTGAATAATGGAAAAAAGAGGTAAAAGATGTTGACCTCTGCCTGACAATAACATGTTCCAAAAGTAGAACTGGTCCCGGGAGAAAACCCCCTGCTCAACAGTAGCGACTAAGAAATTTTTTTCTTTCTCTCTCTCTTTCTTTCCTTCTTGTTTTCTCTTGCGTTTCTTTTCTTTTTCTTTTTTTTTTTTTTTTTCGTTTTGTATTTTTTTTCTCCCCCCCCTCCTCTCCCTTCCTGGAAAAGGTAAATGGACTTTTGAACATTAAGCCGATTGCAGACAACTGCCAGAAAAAAAAAAAAAAAAACAACAAAAAAAAACCCACCAAGAATTTTTGCAAATTCAGGAAACACTTGAGAGGTAAAACCAACATCCTGAGACAGGAGACAAGGCCAGCTTTTGACACCAGGCTGGACCTGCGAGGCCGAAGGAAACCTGGAGCCAGGAAGCGGCCGCCGCCGGGGTCAGGTCGCTGGGGACCCCGCGCCTCGCCGCACACCACAGGCCCCGGCCGGCCTTTTCATGGGAAATTTGCTGAAAATTTGCTGATCTGCATGAAACATTTATTGGAGGGGGAGAGGAAGAGCCTTCCCTTCGCTTCTTGTGGGTTACTGGTTTGTGCGGTGATAAGTGGGGAATTATAATGTATGCAAGGACGCGGAGGGTCTCGGAGGCCCTGCATCCATTTTTTCCCACTGTGTGATACACATGGAAAATTATCAATACCTCGCTCTACCAGATTCATTCAATTTGCTCGTATTTGTTAAAACTTTTGAGAGAGCACCGGATGCTTAATGTTTCATTTATGATTTATGCTCCATAAATGTATTAAAACATTAACCATATTTCTGCTATGGCATACTTGAATCCTCCTGGGGACAAGCCCGAGCGTTTCTCAGGCTGCTACTCCGGCTTCCCTGAGGAGCGAGATTATTTGTGTTGTGTTACACCTCCAAGTGTTGATTAGGCCTCGGTGTTACCCTGACAGAAGTGTCGTGTGGTGCTTCTCTTTAATGGGGTAATAAGCTATATCAACCGCATGAAGGAAATGTTCCTTTTCAAGTCAGAAACGGCAAAAAAGTTGGTGTGTAAACACAGCAAAGGCTCCTTCCCCTCCACTCAAGCGGCAGGGCTGAGCTCCGGCAATACCTTCTGTTAATCGAAAACTGTTGGCCAGAGCACTTGGGTGGCTCAGGCAAATTTATAATCCGGGTTTGAACTCTCTAATATATTAAATGGTTACACACCACCCATTGCCGAGCCCGGCTTTTAACCGCCTCTCAGCCTGGCAGCTTCGCAGGCTCCGAAAGGCGGCTGTTAATTGGAAAGCAGGAAGGTTAAAAAATAGACAAACTAGTTTTTCTGGCTTGCGTTTGACAGCGTGGGTTATTTATGCGGGGATTTTTTTTGTAGTTTTTTTTTTCTTTTTTTTTTCCCCCCTCTCTTTTTGTGATGGGGTGGAGGGGTGGGGGCGGTCTGGAGGATTTCTTAGTGGTTGGGAAGCTTCACATTTTTCAGTAAGCATTATTGGGTAACAATTGGTGCAAACATTATGGAGGGGGAAAGGCACATAAATCAAGAAATAAAAAAATAGTTTCTGCACATTTTCAAAAAACACGTTGTGCTCTCTGAGGTCCTTTTCATTTTAACCAAATCAGGGGGAACTTGTCCTCACAGCGGCAAGGCAGATGGAACAATAAATCACAGGAACCATTGACTGCCTGCAGTGTACTCTCCGCAGCTGTCACTTTTTTGTCTCTTTGGTTTTAGCTGACATGGTTTGAGGTCCACTGTGAACCAATCTGGACTTTTTTTTTACCGTCATATCCATCAAAACGACCAGTAGCCATCAACCTACTGCAGCGATCGATTCGTTTGCTTATTCTCACGCATAAGCCAATACTCAGCTCACTAGGTGAGGCTTGGGAGAAGCACCTCATTTTAGCTTTTTTTTTTTTTTTCCCCCTCTTTCTTTCTTTCCTTTTATTTTTTTTTTTTCCTTTTGCCTCCAGCTACAGCTGTGATTTTCTGAGCAGTCTTGGCTAACGTTATTAAAGTTGCATCATGATAGATATAGAGTGGAGCAGATAACAGCCTCCACGCACAACAACAGCAAAACCAAGAACAACCGTGGGGTTTTGCTGTTGTTGTCAGTGTTGCTTTTCAGGTGTAGCGAGACGCTTGCTAAGCTAGGAGTTTCCAACTCATTGCTTATTTTGCAAAGTAAACAAGCAAATGTTATGTGCATAACCTTAGCTGTCTCTGCAAAGGTCAGTGCCTGGCTGCTGATTTCTTTTCCTGCCTTTTGGTGGCACTCTGATGCCAGCGATTACTTCTGGTGTGTTTTGGAAACAAGACGTCCTTTCTTAACAAAAGACTCAATCTACAAAAGGCTGCAAAACAAAAAATTGATTAAATTTGAACTGGAGTATGAAAGTTTACTTGGGTGTCTACAATAGGCCGGTAAACGCTAAATAGGGGCTCGTCCGTACCGCAGGCCGAAGGGCTGCGCTCAGCGCAGGCGGGACTGCGTGTGAGGCTGGTAAAACCGGGGGGGGGGGGGGGGGGCGGGGGGGGTGTCCCTCTGCAATCAAACAATACCTATGGATGTGTGCGGACATATAGGTGGTATTCTGTATCGGATGATGTGGTTTCGGTTTATGACCTGAAGCGTTGCAAAGTGTCTTTTGCGTTTTTTATAAAAGTGTATTCTCCAACGCGCCCTCTGCACAGATATTAACAGGGACTGAACTTCAGACCACATTTTGGAGAACAGTTTTTTTTGTGGTATAAATAGATGCCAGGAGATGTGTGGATAATACAGTTGTAGTAATATAATTTTTTTTTATGTCAAAAATACCTGCTCGCTTTAAAAACTTTCAGTTAGGTCAAGTTAAATTTATTATATATAATTTTTTTTTATAGCTGAAGTCCATGATTTTGACTTGAGGTGACAGCTGAAAAGCACCAGAAACCCTTGGAATTTCAGATCTATATATTACTATAAAGGAAGAAAATAAAGTTCCGCTAGTAGAAGGTAGGTAATTGCATTTACCAAATAGACATAGTTTAAAAAACACAACCCCTGAAACATTTACCTTAAAAAAAATCAAGACAGCAGAAGTTTTCCTTTGTATCTATAGAACAAACATCCCTGGGATTTGTAATAAAAACCCAGTTATGAGATCTGGGGTCCCTCCTGTTAAGAAGGATCTTTTAGCAGAATATTGAAATATTGGCATGTTGGAGAGAAGTTATTTAAGGACCCTACAGGAGCTGATGCAAAGGCAGATTCTGCTGAGACAGTTTTCTTCTCTGCAAACCTTTGAAGGGTGCGTGTCCTGAACATATTCCACTTTAAAGATATGTAACAAATAACGAACTGCAGTCAAAGCCAGCACCGCTCCGTGATGAATTTCAAGGAGTGTGACCAATAATCCTTCTACTTATCTTAAAAATCCTATGGAAGTACTAAACCAGTTCCAATACAACTGAAAGCAAACGGGGGGGGGGGAATCACAAAAAAAAGCCATCTGTCTGAGAGCAACCCAAGAATCCTAAGTCCACCCAAGTAGTTATTGCATGTTTTTCTGTACTGCTAATGGATTGCATATTGTTGAAAATATGAATTACAGAATAAATCAGAAGAGAGTGGTTATTATGGGTCCAATTCTGCTCTTGGCTACAGTGATACTATCGGCCTGATTCTGTTTGCAGCTATTGGGGTGCGCATCAGAATAATTATTCAATGTAAGACTTACTCCAGACTGGCAATCTGAGCTCTCTAAATGTAATAATTGCCAGAGGAGCGTGGCTGACAGTGGCTGAGGGTCAGACCAATGTAGGCTGTGGATTTTCACAAACCTTTATGTACTGCTCTTAACTCTGCCACATATATTCCACAGTACGATACACATGTCTTAAATATACCTTTAAAAATGTCTTGCACTGGGGATATGCCAAACATTGCTTGCTCCCTTTAGGGGAGACATGAAGAGTTACAAACTGTGAGCCCTATGCCAGAGCTGTTGCCTAGAAAAAATTCCCGTTTGAAGTGAGTCAGAGTTTTGGCTGAAGAGGGAGAGCAGGATAAGAGGGCCCTGCGTTATAACAATTATGCAGGAATAAGGAATTTCTCTATGATTACTGTGCCAGCAAAATCTGTATATATATAATATCAGATAACATCGGACTGCATGTGAAAGGAAGGCCACTAATTTGGCAGTATTCTTATTTTCAAATGAATTCCAACGCCAAGAGAAACGAGCAGCTTTGTTAAAAGGGACACTCATTAATATGCCTAATGGTGACTTTTCTCCTGTTCCTACCAAATGGTCTCTAATATAATTCCACATTAAAAATAGGAAGCAGTTCTGCATATTTTTTAATTAGCCTTCCGTGGAAATCTTGCTGTGGTAGATACTTAATAAAAGCAGGAAAGAAAAGAAAAAAAGACTCTGTGTGAACATGAAACTTTGTTAATCACTCGCATACTAAATAGCACAGGTTTAACCTCCTGTACGTTGCGAAAAGACGTTTAATGTTGTTTTTTCTGCAAAAGGCTGATGTGTGTGGTTCAGTGTAAGCCCCCAGCTGACCTCCCGGCGATGCCTGGGCTGCTCATGCGCTCAGCGCCCGGCACACACGGCCGTCCTGGCAGGATCGAGCCCGCAGGCGCTGCTGAGCGGGGTGTTGCTGCTGCTGCCGCCGCTGCTGTTGTTATTTTCCAAGAGGAAATATTTCGGGTCTGCCCTAACATTAGTGCAACATATCACTCCAGCTGCATTCCCCGCTGACTGGAGTCTGTTTGATGAGTAATTAGGAGACCTTCTCTTTAGTTTGTTTGACATATTTTACAAAACATGTAGATCTGTTAAAAAATTGCTTGTTCATTTAAAAGACAGAGTTCCTAAATGAAGCAGGGTATCTGCTAAATGGATATAATTTTTGGAGGGTTTTTTTTTTTTTTGGTATTACAACTTCAAACACAATAGGCTCTCTTTGCCTTAAAAAGGATTGTTGTGGGTTTTTTTTTTTGTTGTTGTTGAGAAGTAATTATTCTGTTTCTGCATCTGTGTAGCTTCACCCAGAGCTCATACAGAGAAAATCTCTGTAATACTTAGAGATAAACATATCTAGACATACAGATATCCATGTGTGTACTTAAGTTTGTTTATATTTTACACCCACATGTCAAAACTGGTATCATTAGCTACTTACTGGAAAGCAATAAACACAGCCCTCTTTCCTCTGCCCAGATCAAAGGTGAACACTTTTTTTCCTGTATTTTCCATTAAGACATCTTTAGCAAAGATACCTCACAGACAATTTTAAATAAGCCTTGAATATTCCAGCACCCATTCTGCTCCTTTTGTGAAATATACTTTGAAGATCATCTGCTGCTTTAGTTTGCATGATTTAAGCTGGCGATTTAACTTTCCTAACTATGGCAGCGTTGTGTAATTAAAGAGTTAATTTTTTCTTGGTTTGAAACCACATGGAGTTTTTTTAGAATGTAAATATGATTTTCTTCCCTTCAGCTCCTTAGTTGTGCAAAAAAAAAAGTGACACCTCTCAGCACCCTTAATTTGAGTCAAAGTTGCTACTCATAGTATTCAAAATTATAAATACTGTTATTAATTTATTTAATGTTGAAAAACAACTCTGGTATTTAAAGCAAAGCAATCCTACTGACCCAAAGGTTAAAGTTGTCCCCCAAAAAGCAGTGCTATAATAAGGCTATGCTAGCTATGATTAAAATCCTTTTGTACTTTAAGATGTAAGCGCAGGGATAATTTAAAAGCCCCATACTTTTCTAGTCAGCTCTACTTATTGCTTCAGGCTGAGCATTTTGTTTTTCCTTTTTTTTTTTTTTTTTTTTTTTTTCCAGTGAACACTCAGATGCTTATTTTGGGGAAGCATCTCATTTATCTGAGGTTGCTTCTTCCCGAGACTTTTTTCCTGCTGGAGAATTACTGCATGGCACATCAATAGGTTGCAAATTATATAAGGGCTGTGTTTAACTTGCAGCTGGATTGCCATTGTCGTGAGGGTCCACGTCTTTTAGCTAAACTGCCTTTTTCTTGAGGAATTTCAGATGTCTGTAATTGCTGCTCCTTTCAGCACAGCTTAAGGTATCAATATCAACTCGATTTGAATATCATAAGTGGGAAGTTGCTCTAAGCAAAACAAAAACATGTCAGTTGCCCAGGTGACATTTTGTAGCAAACAAGGAAATCACAACTCCAGGAAGTGTTGTATTTTATGCCAACAACAATATGACAGTTTTCTCTGTAAAGAAAACATGACACTTTTCCAAATATCAGAGGATGCCTCTGCTGCTCAAGGGATTCCTGTACTGTCACTGAAATGGAAGGTCACAGGCTGGTTTCATGATTTCTATAGTTTCAAAATGTTGTGGTGGAGCGTTTGCACGCTAAATGCTGTAGGCTAAGGGAAATCTTTCCCTTCATCTCTGAAAGAAGTGACAGGAAGAAAAAGGTCCTACTTTGACAGCAGTAACCTCTAGGTCTAGAGGTTCTGCCCCAAGCAACTCTGAAGTAAAATTACCTATGTTAATGTGTTGTCCTTGCTGTCATCCAGGCACACGTGTGCAAGCGTGCATGAGCGTGCAAAACGAAGTCCAAGGGTGCGAGCACGCACCGTCGGGTTTGCAGCCCAGAGGAGGGGTTGCATTGGATCACGCCAGCCCCTGAGAATCATCTCAAAATAGCCCTAAAAGCAGTGTGTTTTTTCTTGGATAGCCTGGGCCATGCAGGAGCCACAGCAAATACTCATGTCCCGTTTTTACCTGGCCTTGATTGTAATAAAGACCAAAAAGTTTCTGCATACAATTTCTTTTAAGAGGTGGGGTTTCCAGTTCGACTTCAAGAAGGTAGGGACCTACTTGCTATGCTAGTACTTAATTCTTGAAGTTTAAATAAACAGACTTTTGCTTTAAGCCAGAAAAAGTATTAACTTCAAGGCTATTGACAGGATCAAAACACATTTGTTTCCAGCCTTCCTCCTTTTTTATTCTTCCCTCTCCCCCTTAAAAAAAACACACCTTAGTCTATAGATTATATACTTCCTGCTGCCCTTTTTATAAGCAATAAGAATTTAATAACTGAGGGCAACTCTATAGTAATATTTATATGGGTCAAGTGGCTTAAAAGTATGCAATAAATGTAAAGTTATGAACCACATTGCCCCTTTTTAAATAATGCAGCTAGCACCAAGATATTATGTTTCATATTCTGGAAAAAGGTGTTTTAGCCTAGGCTTTAGGAGTACACCAGACATGAAAAGTTATACTGATCCCATAATAAAGTCACTGCCTGCTTAATATGGTGTGTTATGTAGAGCTCCAGATCTTAATAGCAGACCACAGCAAGAACGTCCCAGATGATATCAACAAAACCTTAGCTTTCTCATTAGCAATCAGCAAATTCTCCTGGTGTCTGCTAGTTTCAAATAAGGGCAAGTGCCTCTATTCCTAGTGTGAAGCCCAATAGGATAATAGAAATAATGTAGTCTAATCAGCGACGAACACATGAGATCCCCCCGTCAGAGCAGGCAGCAGTGGGTTTGGTGACTCCCCTTCAGCAGATTTTAACAGGCGTCACGGTCCCGAGGAGCGGGATCGGTGTGATTGTAAGAGAGGGAGCAGAAAAAGCCACCTCGCGCAGCTCCTCGTGCGTTTCCACCATCACCTCTCTGGGAGACAACAGCCAGTTATTTTACAGATAACAGGGTTTTGAGGATACGTGTATAAAAAATAAAAATAATCTTGTAGTCATTGCTTTGAATACACGAAGAAATGCTGCGCGTGGTTCCTGCGTATATAAATACACGTTTGTCGGCACGTGGGGAGGGAGGATCGCAGATTGGATTGATTTGGTCTTGTCAAACCATTTACTTCTTTGATAAATCAGATCAAATATTTGTCATCACGGCCCAAATGACCATTCCTTTGTTGGCCGGCACACTGCTGATATCTGCTCACTATCTGCACCTGAGTTGCTACCTGCATTATTATTTTTTTCTTATTGCTGTTAGATTTAAACGTATTTTGTGTTTGGACAAGGCAGCATACATTTGCAGCACAGTATTATTAAGCGTTGGGACAACCATTGCTCTTAGCCATAGTGAAGAAAGTGTGAAGGACACAAGATCATACTGCCGAAATAATCTATGGCTATGCTTGGGGAAATGCAAAATGGTTTTAGTTTTTGCACTGATGTTGTAATTTTAAGGTTTTTTTCCCCCATTTTCCCTCGTGATTTTTGCGTGTTCTTAGAATATCACTGATTTGTATTTAAGAGCAATTTTGGCACTCTTATTCAGTCCTGGTTAAAAATTAAGACTGCAAATGTGGCTGATGCCATGCAAGGAAATGCAAGTCTAAGCTGCAGCAGTGTAAACAAAAAAGTGTTTTAAGAGGTGCTTAACTGTGTTTTGAACCCTGATTAAGCCTAAGGTTACTCAGTGTTTATATGTGCATTTGCAGTGCACTGGGAAAATTCAGTGTTTAATGGTTCCTGTGCTGATCTTTTGTTAGTGAGCTGGGCTGCGTTGCCTAAGAGCAGTGATTACTGGCCAGATTAAAAACCACAGAAACTCTTTCTTATTCTGAGGTTTGTCCAACTTTATTCATGTTGATGGGAAGCAGGGGTCCATATATCTCTTATAGTTAAGATTTTTAAAACTGACACCACAAGCCAGTCCCCTGAGCTCTTATTTAGCTACTGGAGTAAGTAGTGGGATAAAGTAGTGCTATTTTGTACACATTCAGCAAATTGAGAATAGTTTCCATCTATGAGTCTCATTACAATTTAGGAGCCAAGCCTAAGGTTCTCAGGTCTGAGTTTTTGCTTTAATAAATGTGAGACAGTAGGTGGGCAAGCAAAGTACCCACGAAGGGCAAATGGCTCCAGAAAAATGGGTAATAATGAAGGCCAATGAGACAGCAGCACAAAGCCTCTTGCTTCCAACATCGCTGGACTATTTTGAATTCTGTGGATGACCTTGCAGAGTACTTTATTACCCTAAAATAACAAGCAGGTCAATACCAGTCCTGCTTGTGTGATAAAATGCAGTAATTGCTGACCAAGACATGTCCACAAAGGAGCCAGGAGAGCTGATCTGTAGGAGCAAGGATGTTTGCACCAGCAGGGTCAGGAGATCCTGACAGTTCAAGATAGTCCATGGCAAAGAAAGACAAAGCGTGTTGAGACGGACTGAAAAAAACTAACTGATGGATGAGGATGATGTTATCAAAGGGAAAACTGGGTTGGCAAATAAATGCATATTTACTAAAAGAAAACCTCCTGCTTATGAGAAGTGAGAGGTGAAATTGTAGACTACTGATGGTAAATTACATGATTATTGTGCTCAAGTGAGAGGGAAGAAAGGTCTCTGGGATAAAATTGGCTCCACAACACGTAGGCACCAGCTACCTGCACCTACATGGAGTCTCGATATTTAGGAGGTTTCTGATATCAAAGCAGTGAGGCTGAGAAGCAGACTCCATATATGGCTAACGATGTGAAAAACCACTAACGGCTCTTAAAGCAGAGCCTGATGACAGGAGATTAGAGGACATGTTGTCCGCAACAGAAAGGGCCTGGATGGGAAGACCCAAACAGCCTCATCCAGTTCAGTTTAATGGAAACACCCTGGAAATAAGTAATAGTGAGGCACACCAAGCTCAGACTGTCTAAACTTCCATTTTAGGCTATTTTCATTATTATGGCTTTAATCCATGCAATTTCCAGGGATGGGGAGCGCCTGGGCTCAGCCATTTCAGCTCTACACTGTGGGAGGGCACCTCGCAAGATGTACTGTAATAACAGGGGAAGCATTTGAGCTCATATTTTACCAGGGAAAGAGTTTTTGGAGTGATTTCAACAGTGCTGGTGTGCTACAGAAGAATTCATAGAAGGAGGGGGGGGGTCAAGGTGGGGTAAGAGGAGGATATACACTGTTCAGGGAGAGTAGGTATGTGAGGCCACTGCCCTGATGTGATGTCACCTCTCTGTATCCTAGTAGATAGTAGAAACAGATTAAAAGCAGAAAATAAAAGAGAGAAAAAAGTAGAGGACGGGGAAAAGAGGAAGTCTCCACTCGTGGTAAGCAGATATGCCTTTAATATGTCGGTATTCAGCAGCAGTTTTGGCAAATATCACCACCTTTGTAATTTTAAGAAATTCAAAATTAACATCTTGTTGACATTTGCATATCCATATTTCTAAATCACTTAGTTGTTTAAGGATAAAGCTAACAAAGCAGTATTTACTGCCTGAGCTTTCAAGACATCAAAGTTGCTTTCCTCCAGCCTAGGATAGTGCTAAAATGACACTTGTAAGGGCTGCACTTAGGAAGTGTCGTTCGCATCGTGGCTTTCGTTGCATCCCACACGTGGGAACCCGAACCTTGGAGGCTTTAAAACCTTGTGTGTCTGCGGCTTCTCCGCGAGCCTGACAAGGGATCATTAGTAACTCGCTGATGTCTCTCTCTTGTTTGTTCTACTTCACGAGGCACTTCCCCAACTAATTTAGAACAAAGCTTGGTGTTTACTTGGTTTCACAAAATGACACTTTTTTTCCCCCAAGATCGCTGCAAAGGCTTGAAAAAGAATATTTACATAAACAGGTTTCAACTTCATCAAGAACAGGTCAGGAAAGGAGGGCAAACCCAAGTGGAAGTGAAATAAAGCAGAGCATAAGGTGAAGTAGTTGATCTTTCATTTAGGGCTGCAAAAGAAGCTCTTTGAAGGTTTGAAGGGCCGGGGCAGCCCTACAAGGGAGCCACATGGTTGTCAAACCCCCATAAAACTCAAGGTAAAATCGAGAAAGAGCTGCGGGGAGCAGTGGAGGAGCACAGCCCTGCTGCTGGGCTGGCATCAACGGCAACCGCAGCATGAGACAATAAACCACTCGCGTGCTGCAGCAACTTTGTGCTGCAACTTGCTCTGGAAGCCTTTGAAGCCTATAAACGATGAAATTTTAATTGTTAGCAACCTCTCAGTGAGCTAGCGACAATACCTATAGGACAGCTTACAGTATGGGAGAGGGTGGCAGAGTGGTGCGGGTGCTTTTGATCTCCCCGCGTTGAGCCGTGGCCGTCACCCCGACGTGTTGCTGGGCATCTGCCATGCCGATAACTTTACTCACCAACCTTTTTCAGCTTGGGGGAAAGGTGACTCCTCAGTACTCATGACAGGAGCCGAGGGGCGTCTTGCATGGACAGAAAGAAAAAGAATTAGTTTATGGAAAGCGGATGGGTACAGTATGTAAATAAAAGCGAATCGCATCCTCATTATGTGGGCTCTTTTGAATAAATGTTAGCCTTTAAGTGCCAGCTGTCACTCTATGCATGGCCTCCCTTCTTACAACTAACCTCTCCGTCACCTCGCCTTGTCTCCCTAACTTGTCCTATTATGCAGTACCAAGCTGAGTCATTGTTTCAAGCAGGAGGTGACATGTTAATAGCTTAATAATAGTATAATCTCGCAAATAATAATATGCTGTCACACTGTCTGAAGCACAATGTTTACAGGAGAAGTGGTAATGTATGATGACAGTAATTTGAATAAAAATGAATTTACTGCTCTTGTCTCATTTGCAGTAAATTTTCGCATCTTTCATGCACAACTGGTGCTCCATGACCTCTTTCATTATTGTGTTCTCAGTGGCTGCTGCTTGCTTTAAAGTGAAAGGCAGGCAAATGAAACAGAAACCTGCAGCTTAATAACCGATTTCTAGAAAAGAGTTCACACCGCAGCTTCTGAAAATCTCACTTCGTTTGTTTACGAAGATGATACGGTGTCAGGCAGGCTGTTTAATTAATGCAAGCTGGAGGTGCCGATTGAAAAGCAGGCACGAACTGATATGATTATGTATTGACAATTTACAAAATTATTGTCATTAAAATGTGTCAGAGGGAAAAAAGTGCTTGGAATACAGAGAGGATCATTTGGGTCGAAATTAAAGTTTGTGCAGCTTAAGAAAAAACTGTTTTAAATGCTCCTGGTATTGTTTGATGTGGAGAAAAGCAATCCTGGGCTTTCTATTCAATACAGGGAAAGTGTCGAAAGCTATCCACGTTATTGGCTTTAGTTAATTACAAATGCATGCTGGTATGATAGTGGACTGCTAAAACTTAAAAATGATCCCTGAATGTGTAAAATATTTGGTTGTGGTTCACGTCGTGGGTGGTTTCCTAAGTCGTCCTGACCCATTTGCTGTATCATCAAATTCTGTCGTTTCTATGTATGGTATGGACCAGGACTCCTGGTATTATTCTGACAAATAAATAGGGAATCTACTCTAGATCAAAACTGCCTTTGGAAAATTTAAATTCCTAGGACAGTTCTGTTTCTCTAAAAGAAAAAAGAAGTTATTACGTGATGTGGTTCATTTGATGAAAAAGAAAAAAGTTTACAACTCACAACTGATATGTCTGGACTAAATTTAGTTTGATGGAATGAGGACAGCTAATTGAAACTTGCTGGGACTCAAAGCACTGCACAGGACAAATTCTCCAAAACCTGCTATATTTTATATAAGTTTAAGTGAACGTATAGAACTGAAAAATGGATTCTGCATGACCTAGTTCATGGGTTAAAGTAATTAAGACCACAGGTTACCTCTCTGTCTGTATATACACAAACGCACCTATACATTTTTTCATTACTTGTACTTTGCATCTAACAAATACAGTATTTACCTCTGAATTGAAAAGTCAAGCAGTGTTCATTTCTTGGGAAGAGCTTGTGTGCCCACGAGTGGGGAGGGCAGTGCCATGGCCCCATGGTCACTCTCCTGCTCCTCCTGCAAAAACTGGAAGCTGAGTTGGAGACCAGTCCCCCCCGACCCGCTGCTGTGGGACATGCTGAGCGTGTGCACGGGGACATTCAGTGGGAAAGGCTGTAAAACCAGGCTGTATTTCATGGTGCTGAATCATAGCAGAACACAGTTTAGCATATTTTTAAGCATAGTTTTTAAGAGGGGAAAAAAATTGTCTTCGGTCTCCCAGCTTTGCTTTAAGTAGTAGGTGCGCACTTACGCTAAAGGCTGAGATGTTTTAAAAAATAAGACATGAATGTTTTTTCCTAAATCAATATTGATTTAAGGAATTCAAACCAGCTTTCAAATCTAACTCCCATTTTCACTTCCCAAGTGCAGGCCAGAGACGGCAGCCTCTAGCCTGCAAAAATTAGTGTCAGCAGACACACACCTGTGTTTGCAGGAGTGGGCTGGAGCTGGGAGCTGTTGGCTGCTGCTGCGGTGGGCATGGACCAGGAACTGCTCATGGGTGCTGTTGGGTTTGCAGTTTCCCTTGCACGCAAGCTCCCCTCTTCTGTACCTTTTTTAATGTGATATACAGTGAAGTACAATAAATCGTGTGCAGTGTGTGGCTGAAGGGTGCCGGGGAAGTCCCTGTTGTGGGTGCCTGGATGCAGCACCCACCTCCCCACGGGGCCAAGGATGGGCTGCAGGAGCCACCATCTCCTAGTTTTTCTTAATGTCTTCAAAGACATTGCAAATAAGAGGGAATTTCCAATTCTTACGCTAATATTTACCTTTCAAGGGTGACATTCTGAGAAAAATAAATCAGTAAAAGTAGATTGTGCAGAAATCATGTTACCAGCTGCAGAAATCTGCTGCAAGGTTTCAGAGTGTATATGGTCCCATACAGGCATCTATAGAGATGGCAGAAGCCACAGTGTTGAGGATGTCATTCTGATACTGTTCTCCTTAAAACTAGAGGAAAACATATTGTCTCCATTAGGAAAGTGCAGGGACTGGTGGTGCAACGTGTTTAAATATGTGCTTAACTTCAAATATCTCAGTAATTTCACTAAAGTAAGCCCAGCACTATTTGCATGTCTCGAATTAAGCAGGGGGCTGATGGCTTTCATAAGCACCTTGCAAGGCTGGGCTTGGTTTTGAACTGAATTTTCAAATTTTGTTTATATGCGAAGTGCAGGGGGCTGCAGTGGGATTACTGAGACTAGCAAGGACTGAGTAACCCACTCCAGTTAACTGCAATAAAATAAATTGGTTTTCTGCAAAAGATTTTTCCATTTTCCATTGGAAATATTTTTTGTTGAAAAATAATTTGTTTTCCCAGTGTACGTTTAACATTTTTATCCAAAATTATTTAATATCACGTTGGAAATCCCAGTACTGTGAATTAAAAAAATAAAATATTTGTGACATCATAGAGCTAAATAATGATTAATCGTGATTATGTGCAAAAGGGTAGAAAAGAACAGAGCAACAAGGTCTCACATCAGCTGATGGTGTTTATTTCATGTATATAAAAGGTTTCTTTTCCCTGAATCACTGATGTTCAAGGGATATCTACACTTCTATGTTGTGCTTCAAACTGAAAGGTCCTTTTTGTCGCTTAGTGCTACATTTAATTATTTAAATGTAGGAGAGTCAGATTAAAGGACTTAATTAGATGTATTTAAGATTGGCAAATATGTCACTGTTCTGAACAGCCAATGTCATCCCATGGATATATGTGTTAGTTACTTACCAAAACGCAAGAAAGTTTCACAGGGACAAAAAAAACACCCCTAAACATTGTATTTGTGGAAATAAATAGTGGGTGGACCTGATTTTCCTGGTGTGAAAGTCAAGTGGAGTTTTTAATTGACTCCAACAGGCGCTGGATCAGGCCTGTGGGGTGTTTGGTGCTCAGTTACAAGTTAGTGCTCTCTCTAATCACCTTGTTCTCTAAAGGAAATAGATACTAAACAGGAACCATCTGGTAATACATTTTGTACCTCTTAATTACAATGTTTTGAGTGGCACCTAAATAAATTTCATTTACAAGCACATGACTGCTTGTCAAAAGCTCTGTTGATAATTTTATTATTGTAGTATACCTTCTCCCTTAATGACCCTGGCCCAGTAAAGTCAGGAATATTTAGCTCTACAGCAAAAAAAAAGTGATTGTCTTAAAAAAGGAAAGACAAACACAGTCTTTCATGTCACGTTTTTAATTACTTGCAAATGTATTTATTTCTGTATTGTAGTTCGGCATACGTTTACACATGACATGGCAATATATCTGCAGTAAAAATTACCAAAACTTTAATTTCTTGGTAGAGAGGAGAAGTTGAGGCAGCTCTGCGGAGAGCCCTGGTATTGTTGTAAAGTGCCTGTGTTATTTTATGATCTGTGTGTTTCTGTGTAGATGTACTGTAGCATTTAGACAATTTTCTCTTTGTTAGCTGCAGGAAAAGATCAATATTATAAAGAAGTCAAGTGACTCTGTGAATTAGTCTCCTGCGTTTTCACCCTGGGAAGCGGGGATTTGAATCCTGCCCGTGGTTTGAAGGCTGATCCACAAACCCTGTTCAAGGTCCTCCAGATTTGGAGGCTTTCAGTTCGGGGTTGCAGCTGAAAATGACTTTCCTAGTCTCCTAGTAATCTCTGGTGGAAATTAGTCTGTATTACAAAATCAACATATAATGCGTGATTGGCAGCGTCTGTCAGAGAAAAGCCTGGGACTGCCCTAGGATGGAGCAGTGCCCATGGGGATGTGTCACCACCATGCTCACCCCACGTGGCACCCTGGATCTCCCAGAAACATTTTTTGGGGTGCAAGGAAAGAAAGCTTTCTCATGCCATGACATTAGATAGTGGCACATCCACTGGTCAGGGGTGAGCAGCATCCTGCACAGCAAAACCTCAGCCTGTCTAACGTGTTGAGTACAAAAATATTACCAGTGATGTGCAGCTTTTGCCAGCAAAATGCTAATTCATCTTTGTGTTCAAATGTCTTTTCAAAATAACAAGTTGGAGCAGACAAAAATACTAGGTGGAAGGGCAGAGGGGCGGTTTCTGGGAAAACAGGAGGAATGTGGCACCTGGAGGCGTTTTGTCCACTTCTTTGGGATGAGCCGCCCATGGGAAAACATAGCCACATAAAAAGTAAAATAGCCTTATTTCTAAATTCATGGCAAATTGAAAAAGGAATCCTACTGCTCTCAGCAGGATCCTTTATTCCTTTTTAGTTGCAGCTGATGGTTTTTCTCTTCTTAAAATAATTTTGTTTCTAGGTCTCGGTCTTGATGTGGGAACTTTAGGAAACAGATAAGCTTTCAGATTTTTTTTTTTTTTAATCGATGTTTTAGAAACCTGGAGTTGAAATAGCACTTAAATTCAGAGAGGTGTTAGTAAAACAGGGAGCATGATCTTCATCAGGCGGGTTTGTATGGTCGAGTTTGAGAAGACTGAGCTGTCTGAGCGGGAGACGGGTAATTCACTGTACACAGCAAACTGCTATACCCTACAATATAATATCTGGATTTGAAGCTGATATTTAAAGAGGGCACTTGCTTTACTTATGAGATTAAAGGCAAATGCTCTCTTTTAAAAATGAAGTCATGCTGTGTTTTGCACCTTTTGACACTTATTAACTCAGGTCATTAAAAAGAGGCTAATTAAAAAAGAATGTAAAACAAAAGAGTCATTTGTCTATCGCCGAGCTCGATTCTTCATGTACGCTGGCTGGAGGCAGTCTCCATTTAAACCTTGGGTACAGAAAGCACTGATAGCCACTGGGGCATGCTTGGAGCTTGTCATGGCTTTTGGCGAGACTGTGGTCCGGCTCATTATGCACCTCATAAAGAAGAGAAGTCATTGTCATCAAAATTAGCTGAAGCTGGAATTTACATTCATGGAAATTTTGGTTTCACCACTGTCCTCTGGGGCTGGACAATAAAGGAAACCTTTTACCAGCTGCAGTTAAAGTAAGTGAAGTTCAATAAATGCTTAGTGCTTCATTAAGGCATTTCCGAACGTACTGTGCTACAAGCACATGATATTTTACAGCTGATGAGATTTTGGTACAAAGAGCGTGTGAAGTTCACTAGTTCCTGGTGCACAAGATGTGCACAGCACATCCAAACCCAGCTTGTAAAGAGACCAGCCTCTTGTAACCGCTGTTTATCCCCAAAGACGTTTCTGCTCTTCCAAAGGGAGACTTCGCCAGCAGGTAACTTTTCCCTTGTAAGGTTAAAAAAATGTCTTTTCACAGGAATAAACTCTTCTGATGCTAGTGAGGGAGTCCTTCCAAGGACTTCCAAGAGAGTATGGACAGATTTTTGGGGTTTTTTTTGCTAAATGTGCATCAGATCGTCGCAGGGAGAGGTGTTGCACCACTCGGTCTGTCCTAGATCTCATCCAAGACAAGGTGGAGGTATTTTGAGGACAGGAGTTTTGCTGAGAGGGTTTTACATCCCTTTGGACTCTACAAAGGAAGCTGTAAAGGCTAGTTAGTCCTGGAGGATGCCCACCTCTCCCCATGCAGGTTCAGGTGATGGCGCTTGGTGCTGGTTTTGCCATGTTGCTGCAGGGCCAAGGCTGTAAAGATATTTATGGAAATATCTCCAGCAGGGCTTCAATCATTTCCCACAGCTATGCGCCTTGCTGACCTCAGAGCATCGGGTCAATCACTGAACGTTTCTAGAGAGGGTTCTCCAAACAGAATTGCGCTCCTCCAAAAATCCAAGATTTGTGGGTTGGAATCGATTTTGACCGCTGTTTTTTAAAGCCTCCCCAATCTCTCCCCACGCAGATGACCGTAAATTCAGTCCAGAGCCTTGATTCATAAGGTATTTAAACAGATGCTCTTATTTAAACATAAATCCTATCATAAACTTCAAATTTATGCTTACATGATATCCTGACTTAGGGTCTTAGAGCTGGAAAACACAAAGGGATTAATGAACTTAAGGAAAAGGTTAGGAATGTCATTCAAATGCTGATTGAGGCAATGGCCTTTCCAAGACGAGGTCTCTCCAGCTCTGGAGTCCAGCCCAAGCCTGGGAGAGGGTAGGAGACAGAGGGGGTTACATCCTGCCCTGGTCTCAGGTGGGTCCCCAGGCACGGTGGCCGCAGGGGACCACCTCCACCTCCCTTCTCCCTATGTCGGCTCATCTCCTCGCAGCTCACCAGCAGAGCCAGCCAAGCCCTGGCAGCAGCCGCTCGGCCCCTCGCTTCTCCTCCCAGCCAAGGACAGCTCTGGGGTGCAGCCAGCAAAAGCGGACAAGGGAGTTTAAAGCAAAAAAATTAATATCTATATATATATAGTAGAAACCTGCGTGCCAAGTTCAGAGCTTCAAAACTAACCGCGCACAGGACAAAGGGGTTAATAAATGTCTGCAGCAAAGCGCCTGGTGCTGGTGGGGGCTTCGTTCATCACGGGAGGGAGCGGGACCTGCTTTGTGCAGGAATCTGGCTGTAACCAGAATATCCTGCAGGAAGCAGTCGTTTCAAACAAGCCATTTTTTGTTCTGGAATATAATTAATACATCAGGTCATGTTTTGTACTGCCAGTGGCGTGTTTATTACATTATTACTTCACAGACATTTTTAGCTGTAGTCCAGGAGTTAGGAGTCACTGGCTTTCTCGCAGAGCTATCCCATTTAAGCAGGGTAGGTTTATACCTAGTCTGTGAATATTCA
>NC_133978.1:40635000-40650000 GCF_047716275.1 Strix uralensis
CCTCACCTCCCCTTCCCTTGTCAAATACTTGAAAGAGTGCTGTGGGGAGCTAATAAGGCAGGGCTTGGCCCTCCTCTGCTTGGCATTCGCTTGCAGGGATGTTTGAACCTCTCTGATGTGGACGGCTGCTTTGCAGCTCTGAATATTCAGCTGCCATAGAAATGCTCTTTAGCTGACCCTAAATTTGTACCATAATGGCCCTTGGTGGCTAGACAGTTAATGCCAGAGGTGTGGTCCCTCGGGCTTACTTTTATTTATGTTTCAGGCCGGCTTCTTTTCTTAAAAGTGTGCACTTGTAAAATCCATTTTCCTTTCCCACCCCTTCTGATTGCGCTATAATTTTTATTCTTGCTTCATCAGCAGCCCTGAGATTTACAATTAAGTGCAAAAAACGGTGTTAAGGTTGTGCCACGCACAAAAGCAAAGAGATTCAAAGTTAAGGGTGAAACTCTATCCTTAATTCACTCGGCGGGGTTTTTTTCCTTTTTTCCTTTCTATTTCTTTTCTTTTTTTTTTTTTTTTCTTTTTGGGGGTAAGGAGAAGAAAAAGTGCTGTAACATGAAAGCCTGAGCATCGGCTGGCGGTCGCTGGAGCCAGATCCAGGGCAGCAAGCCACCGTGCGCTGCCGCTTCAAACCGGGCTGCCAAATTCCAGCGCACTCAGAGGATGACCTGCAGCAACCCCATTTCAGGCTTGGGTGTCTCTTCGGCAGAGGCTGCCAATTAGAGCGAACGGTGCCAAATTATTTGGCAGATCTGTGCCACGGACAGACAGCCAGTCATAGATTCGCGCTGGTTTCCTTGAAGTAATTACCATGACAATAATGCGAACTTGAATAAAGAAAACATTTTTACGGCAGAGGAGAGAGGCGTGAGAAGAAGCGAATGGGGAGCTGGACACAACTGATCCCGTTTCACTGGCGAAACGTTTGATTTGGCCCGTGACGCCAACCCGGTTGCTGAAATGGCATCTGCCGCTGCCTTTGCATCTGCTGAACCCACTGACGTTGCTCGACGCACATGGGTCGGGTGGTTTGCTGTGGTGTCTGGTGTCAGAGGACGCAAATGCACAGTCAGTGCCACTCGGCCTCGGCCTTTTTTTCCTCTCTAAAGAGTGAAAACAGAAAAGCAACAACAGAAAATATGTTGACAGAGAGCCGCTGGTGTAGACATGTTCTGGGGAGAGTTGGGTGACTCCAGGGTGAGCCTGTAGAGTAGAATGACCCAGAAATGGCCAAGCAGGAGATGGAGGTGTTGGAAGGATGGTGTAAGAAGGGTGGTCTTTTGGGGTGCTGAGAACCTGCCCTCTCTGCCTCTCTTTCCCTGCACTCTCACCACAACCGTCCCTATGAAAACCAGGTGGTGCTTTTGGCTACGCAGGTCTTGCAATGAAGGGAGAGCAACAGCGTATTGGCCATGGCTCCAGTGCTGTGTTGGCCATGGCTCCAGCACCATGTTGGCCATGGCTCTAGTGCTGTGTTGGCCATGGCTCCAGCACCATGTTGGCCATGGCTCTAGCGCTGTGTTGGCCGTGGTCCCAGGACCTTTGCAGGATCTACCATCCATGGAGAGAATTTAGGCACAAATCCTATCTCTACCCCAGTGAAAAGGTGGATCCACCCAGACGGGCACAGCAGAAATCTCCTCCTGCATGCATCTCTGACCAGTTCCTGTACAAGGATATTTAATTCTAGCCCAAAACAAAGACAGTTGTTGTGCAGTGCCTCTTGAACATGGTTGGGAAAAATAGACTGTCAAGGGGAGTTTACTTCCTCTGTTAATAAAAAAAGAAGAAAAAGAGTTTGTGGATCTTTTCCTGGATATGAATATTAAATAGACTAGTTGTGGGAACCCTGATTTTAATTTCCTATGTCTTTATTTGGAATTCTACTCCCTCTTGGAAAGGTGTCTACTTAAATATAGGGGGAAAGGGAATTTAATGAATTACAAAAAGGGTTATTTTACATGGAAAATGTGTATTCCTGGCTATTTCCATTTAAAGAACATGACATTAGTGTGGAAATTGCCCCTTATGAACAGGTCATTAATGTCAACTCTACTAAAACTGACATCACCTGCTACTATTTTAATTGTGTGTTTTACTAATGCTAACCATTTTCCTGACAATAGAACCCCCATAAGCTTAATGAATCTTTGCAGAATACATAAACCAAGGTCAATATGTAAGAAATGCTTCAAATGTTAAGAAACTCTCTCTGCAAAGCTGAAAGAAAAGTTTATTATTCTTTTACATTCATAAGAATAAGAACAAAAATAAAAATCGTACGCAATATGTTTTCCAGACCATAGTATATAAAAAGCTTTGATGCTTTTGGGAAATCTTTTCGATTAGCTACTATTTTATAGGAAGAAAAGGACTTATTTAACCAGGTTACATTTCCAAGATTTATTCTTTATTTTCCAATACAAGTGGCATATTAAAAAAAATAAAAATCCCGAATACTTCCTTAGTGTCATATGTAACAGTCACATTTTTTTCCCATGGTTGGGGGGGGGGGGGGGGAGAGAGAGAGAAAATGAAATCCAGATTTGTAATTCCTAACAGGAGAAATTCGATCCTTTCCAATGTTTAAGTAATATTTCCTGTAAAACATACGAGGCCATCTGCAGAGCTGTTTCCAGACACATTTTGAAGTGGCAAGGGCAACTGAAAGAGACCCGAATGGAGGCTGGCATTTCACCTCTGGGAGATGGAGCATTAAAGGTTTCTAAAAGCTGGTTCTACAATTTTACAAAGTATTCAACCACTGCATAGTTCATAATTTGTTTAATTTACCTACCTTTTATAGGTATGGGGAGGGGGAAATCCGCTCTGTAAGAGACAGTATAAAAACCAAGACAGCTGTAAAAAGCTAATGTACAGCTATCAAGAATGCTTCATGATTTTAGTTGATTGAAATTGTATTTTATTCTTTACGGGCCCCGTGCAAAGATTATAGGGAAATATTCACCTAGAAAAACTGTACGGAGTGAAACATATTTGGGTAGACAACAGAAACACCGAACCCTTTTTGCTATTTAAGTCTATTATGGAATTTTGTTTTATTGTTGATCTCCAGGGTCACCTTATGAATTCGTGTTAGTAAAATGTTACGGCCTCAGTATAATATTCACTTTGTGGAAGGGCCTGCATTTACCAAATCTCATCCGAGATTGAATATAAATGAGAAACTTGCATCTCTCTTCAAGGAATATATTTTACACTGTTTTCTCCCCCTTTTGAATTACAGATTCTAAAATTGAATTCTTTTTCTTATGCCAGGATTCAGTAAAATGACTGAGCAGTTAGGCTTACCTTTGATATATGTCTTAAAGTTAAAATTTGTATCGTTCAAATAGTTAACTTCAGGGCCAGATTCCGCCCTCAAATGTGCATATTTGGGAACCCCATTAACTTCCCTGGAAAATAATGTTATACTGTTTGGATGCACTTGAATGAGATACATTACAGTGTTACCTTCTGTCATTCCCCTGTAAAACTCAGTATTTGCTGCAATTTTTATTTTGCTGACTGGTGTAGCCCTTTCTATTCTGTCAGTACCAACCGGTCTGCTGGATATTTGTATCTGTCCTCTCATGCCTTTGACTGTACTGTTAAGATTAAACAAGATGAGTAGGATATAGCTGATCATGCCTATGAAATTTGAAAACTGTCATCTCTTTTGGTGACCATTTAAAAGTGTTTGTAAAGCAACTTATGCCGCTCGCAGGGCTTTGGTCAGAAGTGGGGTGCACCTGGGGAGCGGCAGTCATGGGTCTTTGTCCCACACGCTCCCTCCTTGAAGCCCCGTGTCTCCAGCTGCTTTTGTCAAAATTATGTTGAGCAAAAAGTTTTCTAAGAATGGAAAATTCATTGCATCAGTATCTCCAGTGTTCATTTATTAATAAAATGAAGCTTGTTTCAGTTTCCATGCAGTACTTCTGACTGTGCTTTTCATCTGTGGGATGGAAGAGCCTTCTACTCTCAATTTTTTTTTGGCTTCACACAAGTACCTCTAGACCTTCTCTGAGTAGACACCAGAGGTAGAAGGATCCCACCAGGAAACCAGTGCTCCCACTTATCCAGTGGTTTAAATCCTGTGGGTTAATTTGGGGATTGAAGAGATCTTCAGCTTCACATGAAGCACTACTGTGAGTTATTACAGCCTCTCCTGGCATGCCGCGTGCTGCTGTGGGCCACGAAACTTCACCATCCTGCAAATGGACTTACTTCCACCCCTTCTCTCATCTTGCTTTATTTCCTCTTGTTCGAGCAGAATTTAGGACATTGAATTTCAAAGTTAGCACAACGTGAGTGGGAAGATAGATAGAACCATTTTCCAGATTAAGGGTTTTTTTTCATGGTATCCTGCCCACCCCACCAGCTGCTTTTGGCACACGGTGCCACGGCATCACGACTCTGCGCTCTGATCCCGTATGAAGTCAGAAAGAGCCTTCAAAACTGTCACTTCCATTTCCTACCAAAAGCAAAACACTTCCTACAAGGAAAGCACACATTACAGCTGAATTATAAATGAGGACTGGTATTTTTGCGAGGTACAAATCGGAGGCATTCTCCATATTGTTAGAATACCAATTTTATTTTCCTGGTGTGTAGTACCCAGCGCAGCGCGGCGTCCCCGGAGATGCGTGCATTCTCCGGAGATTACTTCAGCATTGCATTACTGCTATCACATATCCATTATATATACTCTTTCAGACAAGTGGAAATGTTTTCACAAAAACAATCTGGAATCTTGGCTTAAAACCCAAGCTTGCTGTCAAGGCAAACAGAGTAGCCTCAAAGAGGACTTATTTTTATTTTGTTCAGACAAGTATGTTGTTTCTGGATTATAATAAGGGAAAATATAGCAGCTATCAGTCTTCAGTTTATTTGACAAGCTTCCTCTGACAAACCTAGAGGAATAAGCCCTGGCCCTGCAAACTCATTCTCCTTCAGGTATTCCCTTTGGCTCCAGCACTTTTATTAGTGTGATTAAGGGCCACACACATGTTTACAGGACAGGAGTCATAGGATGGGATGATATATTTGCTTGGCCGTTACTTATTTTCCGAAGTTCTAAAAGCCTTTGCTGTTTTCAGTGCTTGTCGCTACCAGCCAGTGCTCTAAGAGCTTGTCCCATCACCTATCAAACAAGGTCAATGAGCAGGTTATAATCAGATGCCAAATAAACAAATGCAAACTTGAAATCAAGTGATTTACTGTCCATTTCCATTACATTCTTCCCAAGGAAGCAAACACTTTATGCAGCACAAGGGACCTTTGGAAAGGGTCAGCTGCTGTGCTGAAGCAAGATGTGGTGTGATGGTTTTCACCCAAATGGAGTTTAACAATACCGAGCGTGAAGAGAAGGCTGCCTTGTTTCGGGAAAGTGTGTTGTAAACAGAGCGGTATCTCTTCACCTTGCAGTGAATTCTCCTTTGTAAACTATGTGGAGTTTTAATATTCATGTGTTTACATTACTCTGAGTTTTCCAGTCTTTAGACTAGAATTTTCCCTGTACTATCAGCTAAAAAAAAGTCTCGGGACACAGGAGATTCTCGCTTCATTATAAAACTCTGTTTTAAAATTAAAATTTCAGCATGCTTAAGAATTCCAGCAGAAAGCTGGATTGCTCTCGGGTAGCAGGACACCTTTATGTGGTGAGGTCTCGCCTTGATGGAAATAGTGAGCCACTCAAAGGGCAGGTAGTCTTTTAATACGACTGTGTCTTGTGACTTCCTATGGAATGGTGGGACTGCAGCACCCTAACCAGGATCTGTCCCCAGGAGGGGTTAGCAACACCTCTGAGGAGAATATTTGGGCTGGGGGGGTGTTATATGGTGCTGCTGAAGAGCAGCGTTGCACATCCGGTGCCTGGGAAGCGCGGTGGGAACTCTACTTACCAATTCTTGCCTTAAGCTTCTGGGTTCAGCCCATTAAATCCAGGACAGTGTTATTCTGGTGAGGGTCTAAAATTCCACCTGACTCTTCTGCAGACTCCTGGTCTCCTCCCAGGTGGTTGTACGTATGGTGCCCTGTGAAAACACTTTAAGTCTGTAGCAATGTTTGGAATGGGAAAATACACATAAGCCTGGTGTGGCAGCATCTCAGTGCGATGTGCTACTAAGCTGCTACGCGTAGGAAGGACACTCTAGGTTTTGGCTATATAAATCAGATTGACACTGTACTGGAGCACTACTTGGGAAAGTCATGTCACTTGGAGAACGCAAAATATTGAGTAACTTGAATTGTTTCTCCATGAAGCTCATCCCTTGATAGCACTTTTCTTTCTTATATCTCCTTAATACAACATAATTTAAATGTTTTCTCGGCAGAGTTATGCTTATAATGCTTCTTTTCCAACATAATATTGGCTGTAATGTGGATGCACTTGCGAGAAGTCACGGTTTGCTTCTTTGCCATTTTGTGAGTCTCCTAGTTCAAAATAAGAATGTTTAACTTAACCTATTCTGAAATTTTGTAAATGGTTTTTACAAACAAATGGTTTGTCCACAGTTTTTCTGTATTTGTTTTATAAATTGTTCCATTCCCATATTTCAGAAAATTTCCCAAATGAGACTGAGCAAAAAAAAAAAAAAATTCTCTCTCTTTTCCTAAAGGTTGCATAAATATTTCACATGTATCTCCTTTTAATTAGATTATAACATTGTAAAGTGGCAAAGAGTTTTCTCTTTCCCCAAATTAGACATGAGAACCACAAACAAATTAATTTGTGTCTCAGGGTTTTGACTGGGCCTCTTGGCCTGCTCTAGCACTAACACAGGCACTCGTGACCCTCTGGATTTCAAACGCCTGAGGGTAAAAAGCAATTATAAAAACATGACTCTCCCAGATCAGCTTTCGAATCTGCCTTGTCTCTGTTTTATTGATGGAAGATTGAAGGAAGATTCAAATCAGCTATCCTTCAATTCTTTACCAGCAGCAAAATACAGAAATCATTAGCTTTTTCTGTTTAAATGACTTTGTCCTGCTTTATTATTCAAAACTGGCTGGGCATTTGACTTAAAAAGGCCATGTTGAATATTTATTTCTAGTTTTAGTACTTGCAAATAGTACGTTGTTTTGCACCTTAGTTTTTGTTTCTTTTTCAGAATGATTTTTTGTAGCAATTAGAGCAGGAACTAATTAATATGGATATTTTTTAATAGCTAAAGAACGCACACTGACTTACATTAGGATGATGTCGCTTTCGTAGGTCTATTGTTATTGTTAGGAAACCCTACTGCACAAACATTTCCCAAAAATTCAAGGAAAATAATTAAATATCTGGTTGATTTTACTTCTCTGTGTGATTACTTACGTTCACTTACTGGTAAGTGTGAGATGAGAGCAAAATATTCCCTTTAAATCCCAGCATAATGACATACAGTCATGGTGGCAAGTCCAATCAGTTCCTAAAAATGTGTAAAGGGAAGAGGAGTGTTTGGTTATGGGGTAGCATCAGATTAGGTTTGTGTAGCTCCAGAATGGGAAGTGTGATGTGAGAGTGTGCTTTGCTTGGCAGAAGCTGCTTGTGAAGGCCTGAGCTGAAGAAAATCCCTCTTTTTCACCCAACCCAATGTGAGATGTGGGCAGTGATGCCCGAGTGTGGGATGGAGGCTTTGTGCCTGGGCCAGTCTGAGCAGACTCTTCTTATTTCTCTATTTGCAATAACATGCGGGTTTGACTGTGATTTCAGTCCAAGTGAGGACACAGTCCATGTTGTGAGACATCAGATAAATGTGAAGGACTCCAGTCTTAAAGGTGGAGCTTCACAATTTGTGGACAAGTGAGCACACCCTCTGGCCAGTCTGTCGCCTTTCTAAATCCTCCTGGGTTGGCGCTACAGATAAAAATGCCATGTAGCTCAAATGAGGGCTTGCTTAAATGATACAAGGCAGACATTCAATTTTAAGAAGCTGGAGCTTTATTTTTGGAATCCTAGAATGTGTACAGAATTTAAAAAGCCTAAAGCTATAATGTTTTACTGCTCCTTTGATAAAATTTATATTTAATCATATCTTAAAAACTGTTCTCATTCTGCCACTTGATGTTACCAACCAAGCGGAACCCATCAATGCAACACTATCTATCAGCCCTTCTTTTATTTCATTCCCCTACAACTCCTTTTTAATGGTACATACGTTAATGAATTATGGTGGAGTTTCTGTGAAGTACAAATGAAAATCATGCTCATACAAAAGGTGGGAGTGTTACCCACTGTTTTTTCATTACCTGGTTGGAACCAAAATGCTGAATCTGACCCATTTACACTGCAAAACCTCCAACTCGCAGACCAATCTCTGTGTCTTTTCTTTTGAAGCTGAGTTTTCCAAAAGTTGTGATGAGTGGACTTTCTCCATTGTCTTCAGGTCTTCATCTAAAGCTTTTTGTTAACAGGTGGTTTGTAGGAAACCTTTCTAGAAGAGGTGGGAACGTTCTGTGTGATAACTGACAGCCTGGGATGATGAGGATGAGCAACTGGTTGGTAGCTTGGCTGAATTTTCAGTGATGCTCATTTGCTGCTGGCAGTTAAAAGATTACACAGGGATTTGTGCAGTGAGATACACATCTCTTTATCAAATTTGTCTCCTTAAAACAGTAGTTAGACTAATTAAAGCCTCTGCTAAACTCTCCCTGCAGATACACCTGTTAACTCTGCTGTTGTAATGTTGTTGGATTTGTGTGTTGGGGGATAGACGTTGGCCTTTGTCGAGCCATTGTTCATGTTGTGTCAAGAATGAGTTAAATGCATTTCTCTCCATTTTTTTTTCAGAACTGAAACATGTCCAGCAAAGTTGGTGGTCTCCATAAGAAATTCAAACTCTCTGCTGACCAAGTGAAAACACACATGTGCATGTATCAGGCATATGCATAATCTTGGCTGAAAATCAGTGTCAGTGACAATTTCACTCAGTGAAATCTTAATTTTGATCCCTGCTCTTAAAAATCATGTTTGTCTCAGGATTTTACGTAGAAGACCTTTTACCCTTTTAGTACCAGACTGACTTCTCAAGTTGTTAATAATTCTCCCTTACAGTATGAAGACACTCCATTTCTATTCCCATATAAATTTGAATTAAAATTCACATTTATTCACATTCACATGCCAGAAGGTTTGGGTTTTTTGGTTTTGCTTCCTTCCCTTTTTCTCAGAAGTATCCAGCATGGACCACCGCTGCTAAAAAGAGACCAGACTAAATGGGCCATTGGCAATCGCACATGCCAATATCATCCCTTTAAATAGGAATGATTTGTTCTTACTCTTGATAAACACATAAGTAAAAGTCTAGTCTTTTCATTTCTGTTGCTTTTCCTGGAGGACTGGGGGATCTCCCAGCGCTGTCTGTTCTTTTCCTCTGTGTTTTACAGACAAGGGAATTGTATGCAAGACTCAGCTCCACATTCTCTAAAGAGGCAACATTAAAGTCAGCACTTGACTGCACTGAATTCAGCAGGATTATTCTCCTAAGTATGATATTGATATCTTTTAAGTGAATGGAGTAATTGAGGAATCTTCCTCTAAATTATTGACTGGGTGTCTAGAGAAGAGATGAATGAAAAATATCTTTATCCCCGATAAAGGTTTAGGTGAACTGAGTTAATCTTGTGGCTTCTGATGTGACCCTTTCAGCATTATTTAGGACAAGTCTTTCTGGGCTAAGCCCATGGGGAGGCTGGGTGGGGGGTGGGGGGGGGTGGGGGGGAGAGGAAGGATAGCCTAAATTTTGGTGCTAGGGACCTGAGATGAAATTTTCCATGTTTCTAAATAATTTTTCTATGAAACCAGAAGAGAGAAGCAGGAGGAGGAAGTTGAAGAAAAAGCAATAACTTGGCATCGCCCTACCTCTCTGTGGTTTCAGCATTTTGCAATAATAATTACAGCAGTTTAGGCAGAGAAGTTTGAGGATGAGCAGTGAAAGGAGAACCCCAATAAGAGACATGAACATCAGTGGAGCAGAGAGCCCCAAGAAGGTCTGGGACAAGACAGCGGTGCCGGTGTGTTGGCTTGGGGACATTGCTGGTCTACATGAACCCAGTGGTGTGTGTGCTCAACTCAGAGCTGCCAGGAAAGGCTAAAATCATCTCAGCTCAATTCCAGGCTTATTTTTTGGACAGCCTGAATTTGTTCTGGAGAACCAAAAAAAAAAAAAAAAAGTAAGGGAAAATGTATAAATAATTCTGTATTTATAGGAAAAGTTTAGAAGGAAGGAAGGCACTGTGACAGGTTTTCTTCTTCCAGTAATGTCTCCTTTCATCATTTCAGTAAAAGAAGGAGACTTCAGATATCTGCTTTTCTGTATATGTAACATTACTGTGATACAAATTTGATCACATTTGAAAGGATTAAAGGATTTGATTTGCAGAATGCATTCTCTTCCTAAGCATGACAAATGGAAGCAATTTACAGATGGCTTCTGAATATGTTTCTGAAATTATTTTCCTGTTCTGTTTTAGTCTGGGTTTTTTTGGTTTTAGTTTTGGGTGGTTTTTGCCCTCTTGCATGTTACTAGAGATCAGCATATTTTTAGATATTTAAGCAATCATAATGTCAACATAGGGGCTTAAAAAAGGCTACCTGCATAACCATTGGGTAGTCAAATTACTCATGACTGGTAAAACAAAACGAATAAAGTCCGGCCTGAAGGCACTGAGAAAACAACTTTTTGCATTCAGCCTTCATATTCCTTTGGTTTTTTTCTGAGGTTTTGGGTTTTTTTCTGAGGTTTTGGGCATCTCTGTATTTCCATTATGTTAGTTTTATTTCCCCTCCTAAACCTGCCTTTGTATGGCACAAAAGTTAGTGTGTACTATGGGAGTACACCCTTCCAAACCTATTACTGGTTTAATGCAATAATTGTTTTTTATACATGTCTTGAAGACTGAAAAAAAGTGTCAGGATCTTCTCAAACTTCCAGGTTGTTATATTTAATTAAAATAAATATAGATTTTTACATTTTATCAATTTCTGGTTCTGTGAAGCCTGTCCACTTTTTCACTTTTACAAATTGACCAAGATTTCTATTTCATATCTGAGAGGACTCAGGAGATTTGTGGACGAGATGTCTACTTTTGAAGAAGTTCTCTCTCCTCTGTCACACTCTTGTTTGCTGACTCTGCTGGTCAGTCTTCAAGGTCATTAATGTTTGGAAATTGTCAGTCAAAGAAGAGATAATCATTTTCCTTCTCTATCTCTTTATGCTCCGATTTTGGTCCCACCTGGGCTCAGGCAGCAATTCCCACACATCTGTGTTTCTACAAATTTCAGCCACACTGTGTCCTTGTCCAAGACTTTTACATCAGTACAAATGGAACGTGATAAATGAGCATTTGCACAGTGTAATAATTGTGTTTTTCTTCTGAGGACATTACAGAAAAGCCGATTTTGTCAGCACGTCCTAAAATGGGTTTTCTGCTTAAAAACAACAGCACCAGGGGCAGAGCTTAGATATTTTTGTTGCCGTAAAATATAGAGGGGTTTGAGACTAAATTAATATATCAGACATTTCAAAGTTAGTTGTAACTTCCTGAATTAAATATTTTTTTTTTTTCTTGAAAGCATCTGGATCTCAAGACCAAAGCATAGATATCTTTCTTTTCAGTCATGGGCAGGCTTTTCTCTTATGTCCATGGTACTAATTTGCCAGGAACTTTAAGCAACAAGAGCTCTATTCATTTTATTTAAGATTTTATTAAGGAGATTATAATCCAAATCACAAATCCACAGGTCCCTTGCAAATAAATCTTTGGAGTTTCAGTGATCATTGGTGGAAACAAAAGGAAGTAAGGGACAAATAAAAAAATTAATATTTGGATATGTAGAAGAATTTTTTAACTAATTGAAGAATTTAATTTCAAATCAAGGATGTACAATGCCATTTGGATAAAAGAGTTTCCTATAACAACAGGAAATTCATGTAAAGATAATAGTTTTAAGTTGTTTCAACTCCTTATAAAAAGAAATGGAAATAAAATATGGATTGTTTAATGCTAGCAAAAAAGAAGAGAACAGATAATCCAAGAGCAAGTGATTTCGCAAAGCTATTTTTGCTCAATTTTTGGTGTAATAAGAGAAATACCTTGTATTATGGGAAAACTGTGTGGCCAAGTGAACAGAGCTTGGTAGTACCAAAGACCAAGCCCCATCTCAAAAGCAGGGGTGCGACAGGACTGAGTGAGTGTGTGCCCATGAGGGGGGAAAAAGGGATTGCTTCGGTGATGCTTGCTTTGGCAAACATCTTTTCAGCAGCTAGACAGTTGCTTGTAACTCTGGCTTGCCTTTAGCTGAAATTTTTTGTGACAGAAGGGAACAAACCAACACCCTTCATTAGCCTTGTAAATCCTGGCCTAGAAAACCCCGGGGAGTTTGCTCCCAAGAAAAGGAATCCTTTGCACAATAACTGCACATTTTCAATCAGTCCTCTTGATCCCTGCTCTTGCTTATTCCCAAGAATCTGCCAAGTCTGTTGAACTTCCTCATAGTGACCCTCCTATTTAATTCATGGGCCATTTTGTATTTACAGAGAGGTCAATAAAAGCTTTCCAGAGCTGCAAACCTCTCTGTAATGGTTGTCCTGAGCAATACAGCCTGAAGAGCCCCAACAGGAAATTGGTAAAGCAGCAGCCAATTTCCTTTTGCTTTTTTACTGCCTTTTAGTCTTCCTGCTCTGTTCATATCCCCACAGCTGAATTATTCTAGAAATGGTGGGATATTTCCAGCGCCACATATGGAGGAGAACTCATATCATTAACAGAATTTTATGTGAGGTTAATCAAACATCAGATTTATTTAATTAATAATAGTTGTTAGGTTAAAGCAGAAGACCAATGATGACATTTGGTTTCTGCTCTGATTTTGTTTCTGTCATGCTGGGTGACTTTGGACCAAGTGTTTTACTGATCTTTTGTTACTCTTGCTTAAAATGTGGGCAATGCCTATGTATCTTCCAGGCTGAGGTTTATAGGTGCTTTGAAATCTTTGGGTGCAGGGAGCGATGCAATGCAGTAATAGCCCTGAACTTCTGCTGCCAGCTCCTGCAACTGAACATGGAAAAGAATATTTTTTTTGAGGAGCGAGAGGATGGCATTATGAAATATTTTAGGTTAATAAAGCTGCTTCACAAAGGCTGCAACTACACTGGCAATAACTCATTGGAACAGATCTGCAAAGTGAAACTGTTGGTACTGAGTACCAGATGTCCACAATAAATGCGTTTCCAGGTTGTTCCCTTCAGATGATGGCGAGCCTGGTCCTGCTGACTGCAGACCCATTACTGGCTGGAACACATCTTCTGGCTTAGTTTCACCCAAAAAGAGATTCAGCCCATGTGCTTCACAACAGCTGTGTGATGCTAACCACATCAGGGAAGTGGGGACGCCTGGGAGATGGCCTTCAACAGCGTGCTCCCAACCTGAACTCCATCAATGGCACGGATGCACAGAGGGACTTTCTTATGCTTATGCTCAGTGGTGCAGCATCCACCTCGCCCACCGTCCCAGGAGAAGAGCACAGAGCACTAATTTAGATGCCTGGGCTGCCTGTGCAGTGCCTGGGGAGTGTTTGGCATCTTGGAAAGCCCTAGTTACCCGTGACAGTAAAGGTGCTGAGTGTCCAAACTAATCAATGGGAAATGCTGATGTTAGAGGCACCTAATCCCACACCTCCCTGAGCCTTACTCATGACTCACAGCCTTGGTCCTTTTTTTAAGGTAGTTAGTTGCAATCTCCTGCAAAATAAGCAGAATAGAGGAAGGGAAGACTGAGCAGTTGATGGTGGTTGTGTGTTCTTGGCTATGATAATATAATGATCACAGCACAAAGTTTTGGTCTCTGCTCTTGTAACTTTTCTGTGTTTTCTTCAATGACTACTTAATGTAAAATAAATAAGAAAGTCCTTCGACTTGGTCAGGGTCTCCTTTCTCTCAAGGAAGTGCCCTAATTGTTTGTAGGTTAGTATATCTAGTTGCAAGGATGTCGTTATTTTCTGAAAAGTAGAGCATTGCCAGCACAAGGCACACTTAACCCAAATAGTTGAAAAAGAATCACTCAGGAAGTTAGAGAGAAATTAGACTCTGCTTCTTCTCTGGCTGGTGTGAACCCTTTTGACACTGAGCCTTTGTGTACCAGGAGGGGTTCCCCCCAGCTGTGTTTGGAAAGGATAAACCTGCCATTTTGTATTTCCAGCTGACTGTGCTATAAGTGTCTCCCAGGTATAGATGCATGGATGGGGTCTTCTAGTCTGGGATATCTTGACAAGATGTAGGGGCTTAGTGTTTGTGCAAAGCTATATTTGAAACTAGAAATGACCAAAACTAGTCTTTTAAGAGTTGAAGACTCCAGGATCCATTCAGGATTAGGCAGGTGAACAGGAGCTTTGAATTCTTAGATTTAGATTTTGTCACTGAACATATCGAAGCGCTGCATCTGTTTCCATGTTATGTCCTGTTAGTCAAAATGATGTTTGTGCTGTTGCTTAAGATATGAACATAGTTGTAGATCCCAGAGTCAGAAAGGAGGGTGTTGTTAATAACATTTCCTTAGGCATAGTTCACTGTTTTCTCAGTATTTTCAGTTTCTTTGTCTTTAGACTATCATATTTCCCATGTATTATATGGCCATAAGAAATATTATAAATTGAGATTATTAAAGGAAAAATACTGGGGGAGTAGTACCATTTATATTAATTTTGCTTCATGGGTGGATAAAATTCAAGTTCATGTATGAAGTTTTCCTGCTGCACTCAAGGCCACTAGTCCTTTGGTTCTGACTTTTGAAGCCTGAGAAGAAAACACAAATCTGAATAATCGTGCTTGTGATTCCCTGAATTTATTCACTTATGGAAAGAAACGAAGCACAATCAAGTCTCTCATGTGGAGAAGATTGCAGTCATAAACTCTAAAATGATTGGATTCCTGTCTTGTATCGTATTATCTTTTGTGCTAGTTATGTATTTTTTCAAAGCTACAAAAATAACAGCTCTTCAGTCTGAAATATTTT
>NC_133978.1:40655000-40712500 GCF_047716275.1 Strix uralensis
ACCCGCTGCCTGTTTCTTCTTTACGGGCAATCTGGTGGTCTTCCTGCCACAGACATCTCAGTGTCATACATTTCCTTTGTCCCATCCCAGAAGTAGCATCAGCAAAAATACATTGGAAGATCACACTGGGCTGGTAGCCAATACAGATTTATGTCTCCGAGTTTTTTTCTTTGTGAGCTGCCTTTGATTTAAAGACCAGCTTTTTATCATGGATGAGGTGTTGATCTAGGGACCAGGACTTGGCAGTAGGCTGCTGCTGACTGGCCCCTGGCAGGACATTTGGCCCAAAGTCTGTTCATGTCTTGGGTTTTTGCCTGTTTAAAATCCATTTGATGCTCTCTCCTCCTTGGAAATTGCCACTGAGGGAGATTTTTGGTTTGTTTATTTTCTCATAGATGGTGATCCACAACTTTTCATGTGTGAGCCTTTTCTGAGGTGGTGCAGAATGGCAGCTCAATGTCCCAGTAACACTGGGGTATCGATGCCCCCCATATTTGGTGGCGATCAGGACAACCCCTATAACAACCAGTAGTCAGATTATGGTTCAAATTATTTTATATTGGTTTTCTGAGTATTATTTACATCACCAGGTAATTTGCATTTGGGGAATAATTTCACATTACACCACTGGTTTGTGGATAAAGTTGTTGCATCTGAACAAAGGTTAAATCTAACTTTTGCCTTACATATTTTATCAAGGTAAATTTGTTAAAGTAACACCAAAGTGAAAGCACTAAGCAATGACTGGCTTAAAGCAGCTCTTAGCATTTGTTATTAACGCCTCCACATCTACAAGTGTTCAGCTGTCTTATGTCCCTGATGTTTGTTGGTTGGTTGTTGTTTTGTCATTAACATTAATATTGTCTTTAGATGCACATTCGGTATTTAATATTAATCACTACAGTTTGTATATTGACTTTCCCTTTTTGCTCGTTGCTGCGGGGTACACAGAGGCCCCGAGCACGTCCTTTCCCGGCAGCCAGCGAGGCAGAAGGAGTGAACTGCATTAGGAGCCCCCTGAGAAAGCGGCACGGCACTTAAAGGACAGAGATGCTCTTTGGGGGTGGCGATGGGGGAGCGTGGGTGTTTTGGGGGGGTTTTGGTTGGGTTATGTGCAGTGGTTGTGCTTCTCACGCTCCCCAGCACATCCTCCCCGCGCAGTCTGCTGGGGCTGGGAGGGCAGTTTCTGCATTAATTAGGAAGCAAAACTTCCTGGTGAGGAGTTGAGGGTGAGACCACATTAGGAGGTTCTGCTGGTCCAGCTGGAGTGGGAAACATTGCCCAACTTGGCGTGTTGGCTCTTCGGGCCTGGTCTGGAGAGGTGCAGGCTCTGGGTGGACCCAGATGATGATAAATTCCTGGGTTATTTTTAGACAATTGGGCAATATGTCCTGTTAGGAAAAAATGCAGGTCTTCAGACACTTCTCATCTACCCTATCTCCATGGAGAGGTAAAAGTCACAAGTGTCTTTAGCTCGTTTAGTTGTTAGTTGACTGAATGACAACTCATTTAGTTGTCAGCACAAACTAACACGAGACTTCAAAGTTGCTCTTCAGACAACAGAGACATTAGCTTACCATCTTTTAGATGCTTACACCTTGATTAAATTCATAATAAACCATTATTCCTGATAATGGTTTTGGCTGTTAATTCATTTGGGATTTTTTTTCTCAGATATGCATTGAGCGGTCCTTCCCCCTGCTGCTGAGGGTCTCTGCCCCCACTGCCAGGACCAAAGCTGCAGCCCTCGTTCCTATCCCGCACCCACCAAAGATGGTGCTGGAAGAACCACTACTGGCAGTGACTTCTACAAGCCACAGGGAAAAGCCCAGTCGAGATGTCTATTAAATACAGTTCAAACAACACCGCACCAGATACGTTATGAATATTTTAAAATGGCTTCTTAAAATTAGGGATTGCCTACTGAAGGCAGTCATTAGTGCAGGTTTCATTAGAGTAGCAGACTGTAACGAGTTACCAAGTTATGAACTAATTTAAATTATATCTATTAAAATATCCTTTTTACATAAAACAGGGGGCATCAGGGTTGTAAAATAGACTGGGGCTTAAAATGTAAGCTAATAAATATCTAATAAGTTACAGCACGTGTTTAAACTGATATAACATACAATATACTGAGTAAATATTGTACCGTGTAATCTGAGCGGCCCTTGGACAGCCCTGGAAGCAGGTGTAGGGTAATGTATGGAACATTTTATCATGCATTTTCCAGGTCTTCACATGACGTGACCCCTCCTCAGTATTTCTGCTCCTCTAAAAGCACATTACTCAAACCCAGCCTCTACCTGAGCAGAGCATCTGACTTGGTTTCACCAAGTAATTCATTAACGAGTCCTCCGCGTGCCTTAGGTGGCTCATATCCATTATCCTCATTTAATAGTTTAGCCTAAGGATGTCTTTCAATATAAATAATCTTCCACAATGCTTAGATAGCATAGTTGTGTTTCTTTTTATAGTAAATGGAAATTATCTAAAAGCATTTGACCAGATTTTGAATCGTGTGGCATCAGTAGACCAGGTATAGAACCTGACCAATTTTTTAAAATAGAGGATATATTATCCCACCAGTGTGATATCTCCCACACAGACAGAAATTCATCCAACATGTGTTCAAGTAATTTTCTCTCTCTGAGTTTTAGCTGGCCACGTAGACTTTTAAACTACTCTTGCTGCTTTAAATGTAGTTTTAAATTGCACCTAATATTTGGTAGGTAATTCTTTAAAGCTGTTAGCACCTATTCACAGTGTAAGTAGGGGGATTTTTCTTTTTCATGTGTGCCTTCTGGGATGTTAAAGGATCCAAGACTGGGGATACAGTCTCAATCCAGAACTGATCTTTGCAGTTTCCTGCAAGGGTGAAATGGGAAAAGTAAAATATTACTTTATTAAAAATTGCTCAAAACACATCTTCCTTGTTAAATATGCAGAGCTATTCAAAAATATTACCTTTCTGGGAACAGTAACAATGCTCTGATTGCCTGAGTTACCATTTCCAGTACTCAGTTTACTGCTAAGGAAAAATTAGGACTTCAGGAGAACAAATGAATTCTTACATTTTCTAAGGATCAAAAAAATGAACATCCCCTAACTATGGAGGGGCAAGAGGCTTGTGTCATTTAATGTGATGATAGGATTCACTCATATTTGACCACATAATCAAAAGAAACAGAGGATAAAGTTAGTAAACATATAACCTAAGCAGTTAGAAAAGCCCAGGGCTAGTAGAAAATTAGTGCATTATACAACTGGAGGGATTGTACTCTACTTATCATGAAGATGTTCCCGTAAGTCTTCGGCATCGAGGCAGAGACTGAAAGCAATGTTCTCCAGACTGTATATAGCATAACTTTGTCTTTGTCACTCATGCTTACAGTATTTACAATATTATAGGTTTTTCTCTCACAAATTAAATTAATTTGGAATCACTTATAGACAAAGTCCATACATGTCTGAATCTCTTCCAGGATGCTTTTGAAAACTAGTTTTTTTTTATATATGAATTATTCTACAATTGTCTCAGTGAAATTAATTCCACACATTGTATCTGCTAATGAGAGTCCACCAAATATTTTGCTATAGCACACACTCATTAGCTTGCTTTAATTTACAGGAAGCGATCAGCATCTGCCAAGCAACTAGTGTATAAAAGACATCTTTAGCATTTATTGAATCTAAATGTTTCTAATTCTTTCTCACCTCCAAAGAACAGTCCCATGCAGCAGGTATATTAACATTAAGGTTCCTGGGGAACAGTTGCCTTCTGCCAGAGTACTCTAGCCCCTAAACCAAAAACTCCTGTGTTTCTGCTAAATGATTGAAGAATATCTTGTAAATCATTTACTTCTTCCTGCTGCTAGTTTTCAGTTGATAGTGTTTACTCCATTTCTGACATGATGGCAAAGTTAAATTTTCATTTTGCTGAAAAAGAACAAAATACGGTGAGCCTTTTTGCTTGTTATTGCCTAATCTTTCCAGAATGAGCTGTTTCTCAATCCCATGCATCACAGATGTCCTGTCAGGGCTCATATACACTGAGTGAAGTATTTGCATCCCCACGCCTGCTGATAGAGTGAGCATGTTTGTCTACAAAGTGCTTTTAAATGAACTAATACATGATTCATGTGGACTCCTTTGAGCAGAACACCAATCTGTCTGGACACAGTTTGCTGTAGGCTTGACAATAGAAACATTTCTCTAGGTGAGACAGGTACAACCATCCTCTGGAAACATGGGGGGTGAGTGGTACCCGTGGCCCGGCACATCCAAACTTCACTTTGGGTTACCTTGTGGAGCAGGAACGTGCCCTGTGTTGAAGGTTGTTTTTGAGATATTCTGCATGCTGTCTCTCTTTGGATTCTCACGACATGAGCTATGCACAATCTGTATCTGCTCAGTCATGCTTGAGCAGGAGAGGATAGTGCACTACCTTTATTATTTATACAGGGATACAATAAGATTCTTTGCAGTCGAAGAGGAAAAAAAAATTGATCCCAAGTATACTGTTTCCTATTGAACTAAATAGATTTTTAATCGAGTCTCTGTTCCTTTGGGTAATTGACTTAACAGTGTGGGCAAATTAATTTCAGATAAACTATAGCTGGGATTTTCCAAGGAGCACAAGGGTGCTAGGGAGTCAGCTCCAGTGCAGCGAGAGCAGGGCAAATATCTTAATTCCTCCGGCTTTCCAGGCACATCACAACCCAAATGTTTAGACCTGGAGCTGAATTCGGAAGCTTTTATGCAAGCAAAACTCCCGCTGAAGTCAGTCAAAACACTGATTCAGAAAAGACAGGAGAAAATGGTTAAAAAAATTCCCAAGTGCTCACAAATGTGTTATACACACATAACCTCCTCCCCACATTTAATAACCTAATCTAAATGTCGCTTTTTGCAATGCATTATTGTTCAAGTCTTTCTGTGATATTTGGCATGAGTACTTCGTTTTGGATCTTATCTGGTTATAAAAGCCATTGAAACAAGTTTATTTTCCGGTGACCCAACCAGAGGCCCACTCCAGTGGTGAAAGACTGGCGAGTAAAATTAGCATTGCTCTGTAGTTTCAAAATATCAGCTTTGCTCTGGTTTAAACCAGATAGCTCTGTTTATATTAAAGCTCTTTCTACAAAGTCTGTTGGAAAAACAGGGAACTCAGAGCACTTTTAAATTCTATTTAAGTCATAAACAAACAGAAAAAAAATATGCACCATGATTTGTAGCTAAGAGGTTCTTGGGGCGTTATTCCTTTCGGTTTTCCCAAATTCAGAGCCCTAGAGAGACAAGGAAAGCTGCATTCCCTTGTCCAGGCTGGCAGCAAAGCAAAGGCCAGAGGAGGAGCCCGAGGGCTGTATTTTCAGATCCATTGGCTTTTGTCTTATTGAGACAGGCAACTTTATACCTTTTACCTCCCTCCAATGTCAAACCTATTAAATCCTAAATCTTTTACGTAGGACAATGTACCTATACTAACATCCAGAAGAAAAAATCCTTCCAATAATTTTTAAGGAAATGAAAAATACACACTTCAAGAATCTGTAGCTGCTTTTCATTGCTGAAAAATTATATTCTGCAGACAGAATACAATAAAACCACCATTATTATTAAAGAAAATCTACTGTATGGAAAGATTTTGCATTACATATTTTGGTGCCTTCATTGTGTAACTTCAGTAATTAAAGAGAAAATCAACTAAACAATAATTAAAAGGAAATTATTCCTCAGTTGCCAGTTGCAACTATCATGAAATGTGACAAATAGTACTCTGTATTATTTACATGTTGTGAATGAAAAGTATGTAACTATGTAATTTTTCTCCCCTAAATAAATCTTAATAAAAATATTTGTAGTGCTGTCCAATACAAAATGTTGTATTTTTCCTTTGTGCAGCTGTTTGCAGAGCTGGTGAATTGAAAATATATTGGTCATATTTTCTCTGTTTTTCTGTTATATGCTGTTAACCTGGCTGATCTTATTGGCATATCCTGAGTTATCCAAAATTTTGAACTCTGGTTGGACAAGGTTTGGTTGCTGGCGAAAGGACATGGCTGAAATGGTGCTAAGTGCCAGGGAGAATGGCACCATGGTCAGGAAAGTTTCCTTGGATTTGTGAAAATAAAAGGTACAAACTGGAGATAAAGAGAATGAATTGAAAGAAAAAGATATACCATTGCCACCTGAAAAGCAGGCAACATTGTTCTTTTTTGTAGTCCAAATAGAAACCTTTGTTTAGAAGATTATTTGTAACAGCACATAACAGACCTCACTGAGGTGAATTTTTCAAGTCTAAGTAAAAGCCTGTGTACTTTTTCCAGGTTTCTCTAGCAATAAGGATGAAAGTCAGATGAGGGAAACACCTTTTTTCTCTTTGTTGCTCCCCTCTTCATTGTTTGATTATGTGCCTGGTTTTATCACCTGGGATGCAGAAGCCAACCTTCCTAGCAGAGCATGATGCCAATCCAAATATTTTTTCCTTTTTCCCAGAGAAGTATATTAATACGATATTTAATAGTTTCTAGAAATTGTCATGTAGAAAGAGGGAGGGGTTACCCACAAAAACTCTTGACTACTAAAGGGAATTCAGGATATTATCATAAATTTTTAAAATAAATACTAACTGGTTTTCCTTACTTTTCTTTGTAAGTAACATAAAATTAAACACTATTTTAAAAGAGCTTTCTTTTTCCCCTGTTGCTTAGCTCATTGCCCTCAAAACTTTGAACTCTACTTAGCTGTTAATTATTCTGCAGTGACAGACTCCTATTAGCTCTTCTTACTGTTTTGGTCCATTAATTTTTTTTCCAAAACACGGCACCTGCTGAACAACACTACCCGCTGCTTCCTGACCCCTCCTCTACTGCTGCACCGGACCTTCGCTGCTGTTCTGGAGGTCAGACCAATCTCCTTGTCCTGTCAAAAGCGGATGCTGAATAAACGTGCAGGATACCTGAGGCTAGTGAGAAATGAGCCAGGTCACCGAGGGTATATCAGGGCACTGCAAAAAGTACCTAAAAGGGAATGGAGTTTCTTTCTGCTCCCATTTAACACCAGTGTTATTTCAGAACAAGCCTGTTGAAATTAGGGGAGTTATCCTGGCTTAACACCAATGTAACTGAGAGCAGAATCTGGCCCTGTGTTCTTGGCATGACTACTTTTTTGGCAGATTTGGCCACTAATGCTCTCAATGGGTTTTGAGCTTACATTTAATGGCATTACATTTATTTTAATATTTTTTAAATAGCTAGTGTAAATTGATTCCACTAAAAAAAAAAAAAAAAATCCCTTTACCTACCAGCGTTCATTTGTATTTCAAATGGCCCATTACATTTTCACTAACAATCATTAGAGCTGTAAGAGCTTATTGAAGCTTGGTCTTGGACTGAAACTGTAAAAACTGCCAGCTCTGGATTTTTCTGCAATGCTGAAAATAGCACTAGAAAAGGCCTTTTTTATTATAGTACATGCCTACGTAACCTGAAATACAGTTAAGCCGCGGTGAAGAAATATGCTGCATTATTTTTTTAGGTCCTCCAGTGGAAAATATGGGCATAACTTGGATCAGCTCTGATAAACTGATCAATATATTAATACTAAATCTTCCAGATTTAGCCAGAGCCACTCACTGAATTTCAGTTTCTAGTCAAAGAAGCCTGACAAGAAGCTGGTTCAAAACTTCAAGAAGTCATAAGCACAGAAAGCAAGTCAAGCATGAAAAAGAAATAAGAAAAAAAAAAAAAACCTTACAAGGATTTCCACTCATGCCTGGTGGTAGTCCAAAATGTAAGATGTGGGACGTAACTCGCGTCTTACATCTAGAAGAAGAACACATGACCCTGATGTCTATGTCAGCTCTTTCTGCAGCAGGGTGGAAAAGCCGGGTGGGAACCGCACAGTTTTTGGAGACAAGAGTGGAACGGAGGTGGAGCACCAGGTGCTGGACCTGCTGAGCGTTATGTCCTGTGGCCACTCTGACAGTGTTTACTGTGGATGACATCCGGAGCATCTCTCCAGGGCTTGGGATGGTGCATTGTCCTTCATTCCTCTGGAAACAGGGGTTATTTCTCAAGGAAAGTGCAGACCGCCTGTATCTCCCCATTGTCTATCTGTTGGTTGGGACATCCCTCATTCTTCTGGCAAGTTCTTGCATACTGCTAATCTTACCTCTTATAATTTTAACATTATTTCAGATAATTAAAACAAGAGCATTAATACAGATATTCAGCCTTCTATGCTCGGAAGCTATGCTGCTGTGCTCAGTCACAGTAATACGGCAATTGAGTAAAGCAACCCATGGAAATATGTATAGCACTCTGGATTGACTGTAACCTAGATGCATTTGGAATATTGAGATAGCTAAATATCAAGTCATATACTAGGGCACAGCTATATAAGGCTGAACAATTTAGTCCAGGTGCAACTTGGCGGTCTCTGAACAAGCCTACTAGCAGAAATGCAGTGAACTGGAAGATACAAAGAAAGTTTTTTGTCTCATGCTGTTGGTTGACTTAATTCTGCCAACCCCCACCAGTGTCTGTTTGAGGCTCTCTTCATTGCTGTCTGCTTCTTGTCTTCATTACCTACATGTACATTTACATGATCTCTAATTAGCCTTCTGCTCTGCTTGTCTGCCTTTCCTTCATACCCTGTAAAGCTGGACAAAAAAAACCATAAGAGTATCACTGTTTTGGCGGGTTTTGTGGGGTTTTTGTTGGGTTTTTTCGTTTGTTTGTTTGTTTGGTTGTTTGGGTTTTTTTGTTGTTTTTGTTTTTTGTTTTTTGTTTTTGTTTTTTTCCCAGAGAATAGTTTTGGCTTTCTCTGTATTCAACTGTTCCATCTACCTGTTTCTGGGCCAATTCAAGTCATTTTGAGTTGTATCACTCTTGCTTGTATTTTCCCTTTCGATCCTCCTCCTAAGCTCTGCCATTGGCATGTCTCATCCTTTCACATGACTTCTTCCAGGTCATTGATACTTAGAGTGAATAGTGCTGTCCTGACATTGATCCTGTTGTGCTCCAGTAGTCACTAAGAACAAACAATATTAGGTTATAGCATTGATTTCATGGATTTCAATTTTTTCCCAATCATGTTCTTGTTAAGCACCTTGTAAAATACATCATGTCAGATGCTCATCTCTTCAGTTTCATGGTGAAACAAATCCAGTGTAGACAATTACCTTTAGACTGGGAAAATTCATCCTCCCCAGTACCGAGTAGTTAGCAGCATTTAATTCAGAGTCATATGCTCTGGGAAAACTTAAGGGCAGCCTATAGCATCCAGTACAGTATTTCAAATTATCATAATTTGCAAGCAACTGGACAAGCTGGCTACTGAAAATGGGTATCACAGTCTTATAAAAACCTAGTAAAACTTTTAAAGTCACTCTCATGCTCTTGGGGGAGTATTATGCAATCCCCGCCACTGCGGCAGGAGCCCATCTCCTTCCAGCTAATCTGCTGTGAAAGCGAGGTGCAGGCAGAGCCAGGCATGCCTAAATGGCTTTTCATGTCCTCACTGGTCAGCACTTTTTTTTTGAATAAACTCTGGACTCTTTCGGTAGGCATAGAAGTCACTTATAATACTTTTCAAAGTAACTGTATTGTGGTTTGATGAGAGAGGAGATAATGTGGCCATGAGGCTTAGGATGTATAAACACACATATAATTTCATTAAGTGCTCTTCTAATTATTTTATATATTAATGCACTGCTGTCACTGCTTGCTAGATAATCTTTCATATGGAGCACAGAGCTAAAAAGACATCAAAGCAAATTTTTCTGCTTCCTTCAATGTACAGTTTAGGAGGGTCCATTTCCACAAGACAGTAGGACCCCTACATACAAGTATAATAAAACAGTGATGGCAACCAAATGTCCATGTTGTTGGCACAAGGGATATCTGTAAAATAACTGTTTTGAAAAATGGTGCACCTCAAAATATAGTGGTTACACTAAGGAGGAGGCTCCTGTATATTTACGTGAAAAGCTGCTCAGCCTGGTTTTGGTGCCACTTAACAGAGAAGCAAGTGGTTACAAAAGTGGTGACAGCTTTTTTTTTTTTTTTTTTTTCCTAAAAATCAAATTTAGCATTCCTAATGGTAAGGTTTTGTTCTTGGAAGATTTCATTGTTCTCGGGTATGAGATGGATTTCAGCATTTCTGACTCCTTTTAATCACCGAAATATGTGCTGTCTTGACCCACCCATACAGTCCAATATATAGAGGTGACAGAGGTTGTGTGGGCACACAGATCTGTTTGCATAATCAACATCAAAGAGCTGGGTGTAATAATTCTTGTCTCCCTTAATCTTATGTAAATTTGAAGTTCCTGTATTTAAGTCAACAGAACTGTAGTGTGTAGAGACAAAGTATGGTCATCTGACTCTTCCTTCATCTAAGCTGATGTTATCCTTTGAAAAGCTCTGGTAGAGAACTGTGAAATCAGCACTGATCGTGGGGAGAAAAATGCAGGAGCTTGCAGAGAGAGATACCTTCATTATTCTTTCTCAACCTTCATAATACCGAGCAAAATATTTTAAAAAACGTTTCAGAGACATGATGGATGTAAACCATTTAAAAGTTTTATTGAGCTTTACTCTAGTGCAAATGTTAAAAATACTATAGAAATTATATCAAGATTTTCAGTAAGGTTCCATGCAGTATTATGATTAAATGCAGAATTGATTTCATATTGGAAATAGATGCTAGGCAGATTTTGCATATGAAGAGCAATGAAATTACATTTATTGCTGTTTTGTTTTTTTTTCTTTTAAAAAGCACTTCAGCTCAGGTAATAATTGTACAGTCTATTATAATGATCCCAGGAGGTGCTTAACAGTACTGCAATTCTAAGTTTTTACACTTTTATTTTTCATTTGAAGAAAAACTTGTCACAATAAAAGTGATGCATTAACAGAACATCACTTCCTTCTTTTTTTATTATGCATATTTAGATTATTTCCATGAAATTGCTTATCAAATCCCATAGGCCTTTAAAGATAACTGAACAGTTACCCATTTGTGTTAACTCTGGGATATTGTGCAAGAATTTGTGATGGGACAATGAGAAGATAAAGAGCTCTCTGAGATTAATATCTTCCTTTTTTACATTGAAGGGCCAGGTTTTTAAAACTCTGTAAGGACCGAATGATCAGTGCCTCGTGGGGTATTCAAGACAACTGGATTGTCATAACAACAACCAGATTCTCGGAGGGTCAAAAATTCCCATTAGTTTGTCTGTTCATATTTATAGGTGTTTAAGTACTTAAAAAAATCTGATTCTGAGGTTTTGAAGTACTGTTGTGCTTCAGCAGATTGACTCACCATAACTATACGACTTGTTTTAGGATTACAAAGGTTTGATTTCACACACTACCTAGATTTTTATTCCTTAGAATCATTTAGGTTGGAAAAGACTTTTAAGATCATTGAGTCCAACTGTTAACATTGCCAAATCCACCAACAAACCAAACCATGTCCCTAAGTGCCACAACTGTACATTTTCTAAATACCTCCAGCGACGCTGACTCAACCACGTCTTTGGGTATCCTGTTCCAATGCTTTGTCAATTAACATTGACACATTACAAAGTAAATCTTCATACACAATAATTTAGGATACTCTTACCACCTTTTCTTTTCTCCAGTTAAACAGCTAGGCTTTTCCATCTTTTGCCACACACTTTTTCTGGGTGGGTTCATGTTTCTACCATCACTGGCCCATCACTCAGTTCATGGTATCATGCTTATGGTGGCCCTGCAGAGATAAACAGCAGTGGGAAGCATCATGCGTTGGCCCTTCAAAGAAACTTGAGTGACCCATGGTTGCTGTTGATCGAGGGTTTGGAAAACCATGTGCCTGGTGGGTAAATGAACACAGGCTGGGATGATACAGTGAGAATTAGATTAGTTTTAGACTGGATATTATGAAGTATTTCTTTCCAGAAGGGGTTGATGGGTGTTGGAATGGGCTGCCCGGGGTGGTGGTGGAGTCCCCATCCCTGGAGGGGTTGAAGAGTCGGGTTGACCCAGCGCTGAGAGATCTGGTGGAGTTGAGAACGGTTAGTATGAGGTTAACGGTTGGACCAGATGATCTTCAAGGTCTTTTCCAACCTCGATGATTCTGTGATTCTGTGAATTAGGCTTCAGGGTGATGTTGCTGTCCCTAAAGTTGAGCTTGCTGTTGACTCCTGCTTCTTCTCTCAGGCTGTTCCTAGGGACAATGCATGGCAAGGTGACCATGAACACTGGGATGAAGATGAGCGACAAAGTGGCGGCTTGTGCCAGTCACAGCACATTGAGCAATGTTCAAGGCTGTCAGCTCGGCTGTGCCCAGCGCTTCCAGGACGAGCGAGCAGGACGCGTCTACAAGTGCGCATTAAAGATTTAGAGGAAGGCACGCTGCCGTTCATCTGCTGCTGCAGTCGTAGCACCAACTTCGAACATGCTTTGCCCCAAGACTCTCTTGTGGCGCTGGACTGTGTCAGCGAGTGGTGCCAGCTGAACTCATGCAGTAAAGAAGAGTGATTATACATCCTGTATGTAATCACGGAACATATGTTAGAATGGCACATGAAATCTGGGCACACTTTGCCCATGTAGTAAAGACCAGGAAAATTATGAACAAGCTACAGAAGGAAAACAACATGCCAAAATTTCCCAAACCAAGCAGGAGGTTCCAGCGAGCTGGAACTCCACACGGTATATTCTTGAGGGGGTTTTGGAACAGAAACCTGGATATGTCTATAGCATGTTGGCAATGTTCATGATATAAAGAGCAGATGTCCTCACCTCCACCCACACGATTATGGCTGCCAGTTTTTCTAATATCTTCTGCCTGATGAACTGTCCAGTTGTGAGAATTTAGGCAGAAAAATATAAATGGTATTTCTGAATTAGGGACATTTCACTCGATGCTAACCTCCCAGAAATGCACAATAAAGCAGCATTGGTCAAGGGAAAAAGGCAAAGCAGACCAAACCAAACCATGATTTGTCTTGGGAAGGAAATTTAGATATTAGATAAATATTTTTTAAAAGGAAATTTCTGAAAGGTTATAATTGTTCAAACTGATTAGGGAGTTCAAAGAATAAGAGGAGAAATACCTGCTTTGAGATAAGAGAAAAAGCAGATTGAAAAGTATTAGGAGTAAAAGGAATTACAAGTTGTTTTCTAGATGGAGATGGTAGAACAACTGTCAATAGGCAGAAAAGATGAGAAAGCTGAATAAATATTCTTGGTTTATAGTGCAGAAAGAAGCCAATTTTAGTACTCCTATCACAGGGTGGTGGTCAAACTTTCCACATCAATAACAAATAAGTGCAATGGGAAACAATAACTACTAACGTTAGTGCCAGGTGAGATGTTGGCCTGGAAGCCTAACTATTCAATTAACAAAGCGCTGATGAGGGGAACCCTACAGCTGCCGGTTGGTGTGGTTAGTCACTGCTCCATGACTTGGTAATCAATGCATGGTTATGAATCCAGTCACTTAACAAGCCCCAAATTATCAACTGGAATCAGGGTTTGGCAGGTTTCTCAGCACGGTTCAATTTAGCGTGTATATCCACAACCTGGAAGAAGGCATAAAATGATCAATGAATAAGGTACTGATGTGCAAGGAAGGCAGACAGGGAGGAGGACAGAGCATTGGAGGCAATAACTGAAGGACATCTTAACCATTGAGGTGGAAGAGGAGCTGCCCCAGGGCTCCCAGCATGATGCAGCAGCTGGAAAGGGAAGCACTGGGGTACCAGACGGGACAGTTATACGGACCTCGTTATTTTACTTCATTACTGAGCTCGCCTGGCTGTTTAGGGATGGCACAGGCTGCTGACCACAAAGGCTGTGGTTCAGTAGAAGAGGTTTCTGAGGGAAAAACAGGCTAATGATTAATGAACATATAGCATATAAGAAAGGATTTCACGGTTTGGTTTATTTAGCTTATCAAAGAGAAGGTTAAGGATGATTTGACCATGGCCTATACACACCCACATGATGAAGTGAACTTTAATAATGGGTACTTTCATCTATCAGACAAAGATATAACAAGGTCAGTGACTGGAAATAAATTCAGAAGAGTAATTAAGATACATGTTTTTTAATGTTGAGAGTGATGAACTGACACAAGAGCATACTAGGAAGTGTGGTGAGTTCTCTAGTTTTAATTATTTTTAAGAGGTGTTGTTTTTCTCAAAAATATATTTTTCTAATTCAGGCTGCTGGGGAAAATCCAATGCTGAGGCCAAGCTATCCGATCACAGTCAGTCCTTCTGGCTTTGCAATTTATAAACCTGGTAGTGTGAAAAAGGACACACTGCCAGTAAAAGAGTGTTCACAGCTCATACTAAAAAAACAGTAACAGCTATTATTTGTTACCAAAGCATATTTGTAAATATGAAATAAGTCTGCACCCTGGCAGACATGCTGGCAGGAAGCTCGCTGTTAGTGCTGCTCCTGGGATCTTCCCCACAGACACTGTGGCTGGAAGCTTGGGCAGCCAAAAAGCTTCCTCCCCATGCTCCCTCTGCACGCTGGGGCCATCCCATGGCATGGTCCCTTCCTCCCCCTTTGCAAAACTCCCAATATTTTTTGGAAAAAAAAAAAATTGCTACAGACCACTTAAAATGCTTTCAGTGCATGAAGCAGCTCTCAAGCAGGACAGGTAGGTGGGTTTCATGCTGCTGATGGCACAGAAAATTGTTGGGAAAGAAGGGTAAGCTCATGTCCACGTTGCAGGTGATCTGGCTGGTGACTTCCCCAGTGTGATGCTGCACTGTCTACAGGCACAAGCATCCTTGGGAAGGGTGGCTGAAGCAGCTGGAATGGTGGGAAGAAGGTGGTGGCTGAAATATTGTCACCTTGTCCCACATGAGAACTGAAGATGAAGCCAAGTGCATCTCTTGCCTCTGAGTGAGCCTCTCCACAGGCTACTCTGGAGCAGCCCAAATTGCAGTCCTGCATGGCCCCTTTTCAGTGTGTGACATTAGACTGGTAATTTCCCTTCACTTTATTGGCTTAGCTTAATTAAACTTCAGTTATCACTTTCCTTCCAATTAAAGATTTATTTTTACTACTGGAATAAATAAAATGATGGGGGCACTGGGAGCAAATGGAAATAGCAATGGGGAAGTTCCTTCTCAATTAAATTTCTTTGGTTAAATTTTGTGTTCTGTAAAACAAAACAAGCTGGGGGTCAGTTCTGGTTTGCAGCCACTGGATTTCCAATAAACTAGATCTTATTATATTGTACAAAAGAGAGGCATGGACAGAAAGTTGTTGTGAAAAAGAAAGGCTCCTGTTAAATAACTAAGATTATGTGAGAATGAGATTTCTAAAAGCACAGTTATACAGGAAAGGAGTCTGACACTTCTACGTCAAGTTTATCAAGGCACTCTAGTTCTCTCACAGCATATAACCCATGTAAATGGCACCAATAAAAATATTCCAATTTCCATCTATATTTTGATTACCTTACAGTGAGTACAGAATATAATAAACTCCCAGTTCTATAATGAATTCAAATAAACAAACAACTACCCTAATCCCCAAGCAGGCCTTCCCTAAACGAAATTGAGAATAATTTGGGGATATAAACTCTCTTTGTGTTATTTGGAAATGCATGTTACATTAGCGTCGTTTGGTTTTGCTGGTATTATATGTACGATGTTGGTTCCCAGTGAATAGCTTAAAACAACAGTCAGTTGGTAAGGAAGGGAGCGCAAGGTTTTTTCCCGTGCAAAGGAAGGAAGTAATTTGCATTTTTATCCCATTAATTTCTTCTCTTAAAATAGGTAAAAGGAAAACGGAAATAGTTTCCTAGTCAAAATGTTTTTGCCCAGTGGAGTTCTGGTAATAAAGAGTAAAAATGCACAAGGTAATTGTTAAGACTTTGCAGAGGTGCCCCTGTAGCGCTTGTCGGGGAGCTCACCCGCTTCGCCCCGGGGAAGCGGGGTGGGGGCTCTGCGTTGCTATTTGGCTCATGAAGAAAAGGAGCTGGCAAACCTTCTCCTTCACGTGCAGATGTGTCCTGAGCAGCCTTTATAGATTACTCAGTGTTTAAGAGGACAAATCACAGCCTAGGAGGGTCTATTTACCTTGCATTAGGCACCGAAAGCCTGTAGGGGGAGATTTCTTATTACTCTTTAAAGTAAGTGAAGCGGGAGAAGGATTGTAATGCTTATGGGTATTATTTTTTGCTGGAGGTTTCCCTTCTTTAAAGGCTCCAGCCTTTAAATTAGATGAAAAGACCAGATGCTACTGCAATATTAAATCTAAATAGATTTTTTATATATCTAATACTTAATATAAAGATATAATATTAAGTTCTCATCTCAATTAGTAGATATAATTGTTTAGGAGTGAAGTACTTGTGGTGATTTCCAGACTTTAAACCTATGTGAGTTGCAGGGAAGGAAACCTGAGACCTGTTTCTATCCCTGAGCTGGCCCGAAGCAGCAGCTGGTCCTTGGGCATTGGGATCGTGGTCCTTGAATCTCACGTGCTGGTGTAACTCAGCCCCTTGGAGAGAGGAGGGAGGGGAGGCGAAGGGCAGCACTTGCCTGCGGTTGCACCCTGGGAGGGTGCTGGCACCCCACCAATGCCCTGGGGCTGAATCCGCTGGAAACCAACCGAGCAATCGAGAGGATTTTATAAAGTAGTAAAATGGAACATTTTGCATGCTGGCTGGAGCACCAGCCTAGGAGGGAGGCTGATGGAGGCAGCCACGTCCCTGCTGAACTCTGACTGGTTTTGTGCCCCTTACGTCAGGGACCAGGGTGCTGCTCCTGGCCCGGGGTCTTATGGGGGTCTTACCCACCTCGGTCAGCTGTGTCCCCCGGCCCGAGGACACGCTGCCTGTCTGCATGAACCAGATCCTCTGGAGCCTGTGTTGGTGCTGCTGTGGCATTTCTTTCTGTGTAAAGCTCTGCTTTTATCTGTACCATTTCAAGAAATACCCCATGTTCTCCAAGGCACTTATTTGGGCAGATTAACCTGACAAAGGAGGTGATTTTATAGCATATTAGAGTCAATTTTATTTTAAAGTGACACCCAGTAGTAGTGACTGAGTGTTTTTCATTGGAAAACTGAGAAGAAAAGCACCATAGATCAAGGCACTTTTTATATATGAAGTGTACATATTTTATCTATTGTACCAATATTTTGTATTTCTCTACATGTGACCCAAATCCCTGAGTTTGCAGACACTCACGTACAAGTTTAACTTCACACGTATGACTAGTTCCCACATAGCAATGGGATTAGAAACTCTGTTGTTAGCAGAAATAAGGAGCTAAAAACCCCAAACAGCCCTTTCACACATTTATCCATTACACAGTCCCCATCTCAGGTATTTGTGTACCGAGGGGGAGAGACTGGAAATAAAACAACATCTCTAAGAAATTTGCAATTTATTTTTTTAAGCAGTGAGGAGCAGCTTAGTTACACTCTCTCTACTTCATGGAACAAGAAACCAAACAGTGTAAGTGGAAAGGCAAACAATTGCATTGCTCATGAGAACTTTCAAAATAACACCTTTCAAAGCAAGAAATGCTGCCTTTTAACCCACCGACATCTGCAGGCATTGCAACACCCAGTGCCAGCCGAAACTTCTGAATTCAGGAAATCCCAGTTTTTTCTACTTGATGGGGAAAAATATCCAGAGCCTTTAAAATGTGACCCTGCATAATGTAATGGGCTGGTGAATTGTTTACATTTAAATATTTTTTATATGTCTTTGTGTTATAAAGATGCTTAGTACCTGGTCCTTGTTACAGATAAGCCATAGTGTCTCAAAGCACAAAGTCTCCCAAAGCAAGCGCTGGGGCCCAAGCAGTGTTAGTGGTGACACTGGATGATTCTTTGAAGCTCTCAGCATAGGGCATATTTGTGGGTAAAGATGTCTGTGGGTGTAGGGGCAGGCTGCTACACTGTCTGGGGGAAAGGTATTCTCTGGGATGCTGAAATTAAGGTGCAGCAGTCTCTGGGTTAAGGACCTGGTAAATAGGGAGCTGTGTGTGTACAGCAGGTGGTACAATCCTCCACTGCCAGCATCTCATCATACATCTAGAAGACCCTGACGTAGGACTGATCCATCATACAGCTGGAAGACTTTGTGGTAGGACTGACTGGTCCATCGTACATCCAGAAGACTTTGAGGTAGGACTGATTGTGCTGGAACTGTTTGCCCTGGGAGTGGGGGGCACACGGAGAGGAGCAGGCCAGTTTGCACCTCACTCGGTGATTACTGGTAGGATCCCAAATGGATTCGGTCATTCTGCAGGGATCATGGGAACACCCAGGAGATTTCATTTTGCACTCGTGCGCAGTTAGTCCTTATGATTAGAAAAAATCCTGGAGATATTTTACCTTGTTCTGAGCTTTCACAGCACTCCTTGGGACCCATCTTGCAGATGGGGAGGGAGGCTCTCACAGAGCTATTAGCGTGCTGCATTGACAGCAAGTGCATTGACCAAGTGGCTTCATCATCGCCATTGCAAGCTATTACTAAAATTTCTTTGTACAGTGGAGTATACTGTCAATTAAGGGGCTATTCCTCTGCATGCCAGCATGTCAAATAGCCATTGTCTGGGTTCAATAACCCTCTCTAATTAAGTATTTACTAGATTCCATTATTAAGCCACTATTAAGCATTTTACAAACCTTTATTTATTATGTATTGATCAATAGTTCTTTCAGACTATTGGATAAGTAAATTAAGTTATTAAAGGTACTTTTGTTTTAATACATTCAATACTGCTGAAAAATAAGGAATTTACTCAAAGAAATACAGTTAATATTAAAAGTCCTGTAAATCTAAGTAAGAAATGCAGACTGAGAACTAAATGTATGCGTCAACACCTGACATTAATGGATATATGCCAGCTTATTCCTCTTTCCCCACTATGCCTTAACCATGGTGACAGAAACAAGGGGCAGCTCTCACTCCTGATACTAAGGACAAAGTTAGGATTCCACTCCTTGCATCAGTTCCCATCCTCTTTCCTAATTTCTCTTGCAGCCCAATACAGATCCGGGTGAATAATAATTCCATCTACATGAACATCACTTTGTTTGCCATTAATTTGATAAAGATTTCCCCACCATCGCAATATGTGAATATGTTTACATAAGGAAACAGCAGTGAATCCAGCAGCCTAATCAGAATCCACAGAGGAACTCTGAAGTGCTTACAATCCTCTGCTCCCTTTTGGATTTCTCCCAATACCTTCACTTAATGATCAAAACTCAAAAACGCTCGCATTGAACCAAATGTCTTAGACTAATTATGTGTTAGTATCTGATAACATTTTGCCACAAAAATGTTTGTTTGAATGTATCTTATCAAAGTAATGTTTGTGCCCAGGATTAGCCACTGCTTGGCTAAAGATTTATGTAATCAGCTTATTTTAAGATTAATTCATGAAAAAAAATACAAATACCTATTACCACTTAATTTGTATAATAGATATTTACTATATTTTAACAGTGCAATTAAAAATTAATATGGACTGTAAAACCATAAGGTCATGTAAACACTCCACTATTTATTTGGTAGTTCACTTATCTTTTATCCCAAGATGTGATTATGCAGCCCAGACCTTTCAGGTTTGCAGAATAGAGAAAGGTCACAAGTGAAATGAGATGAATATTCTCAACTCACTCCCGAGCAGACGTGTACACAGCAACGCACTGTCTCTGCTCATTCATCACTCTCCGGCTTGAGAGGTGGCAGAGGTTTCGGAGCGTGGAAGTGGATTGATGGAGCCCAAGAGGTGAGTTGTCCCTTGGGTGGGAAGCTAAAGCTACTGAAAGAGCAGTCGGATAAAGCTGTCTGTTGCCCCAGTCCTTTCTTTAGTTCAGGCTCTACTTTGTGAGCAGACAGTGCTTTTTATGTGTTTGATCGTCAGGGTTTGGCCTAGACTATGAGGTTAAAATGTCGGCAGCTTCAAAGCCTGCTGTATTAGTTTTCTTTATGCACATTTGAACTTTCCAAAAGTTTCTATTCAGATTATATCCTTAATTAGCTCTTCTTTTTCTTGCATGTTTTTTCTCTGTCCGCCCATGTTCAGGCTTGCAGTGTGCCTTGGAAGCCTGAGCTGTTATTGCAGGCGTTGGAAAAGAGATCTTGCTGTAAGCTGCCTTCCCAGTGTCCCTCTGTGAAGGATTCCCACCACAGTGTGAAATCCCCAGGGGATCACCCCGCAAAGAACAAGAAGATGGGAAGGGCTGAAAACTCTTCTCTCTTCGCTCTGGTCTAGTTCCAATTCTCGCTAAAGTCCATGGTAAGACTATTGCTGGGACCTGATCATTGCCCAGTGTCTGATACTCATCCTAAGAGCTGTACCCTTCAGATCTGCAAAGCTAGACTCAAAATCTCCTAGGAATAAACATGTTAGACAGATTTTTGATAGCTTTAGCATGCCTGTGCATTAAAAATAACAAAGGACTAGTATTTCTTTCAGTATTTTGGCACTCTGGTTTCAGTTTGAGGTTAAGTCTAGAAGGGCACAGGCCTTCAAAGTTAAACACAATTTGTAAATGAGATTTGGTTTTTGCTGATCTTCAAACAAATTTCTGTTTCAAGGTTAATTTTAATCCAATCAAAAATATTTCCTGTGTGGAAGGATCCCAAATATCAAAATCAAGCTTATTTAAAACTGCAGTTACTCACCTGAATTTCTGAACTCAGGAATTTAAATCCAGCAGAAAAACCTAATGAATTCTCTCCTGCTGGCTTTATTAGCATTTCAGAAGGAGGTCCTAGGTCCTCTATAGGCATAGTCCATATCATCATTTAATAATTCAGGCTTGGCTAGCAAAGCATGGATGTGTCATAGCTAAAAGTCCAGTAAAAGACACATCCATATGTTCAAGGTACATCTTGAAGGAAGGATTCCCAAAGTGTTTTTTTCAGGGACACACAGGTCAGCACTAAGGAGCTGCTCACTGCCGTTACAGCCCTGCTAGCTGAATGTGCCACTAATAACATAACCAATGGTAATACCTGACAGGAAAAATCTGCAGGCCCTTGCTTATCAATTGACTTATCAATTATCAAGCAATTATCAATTGGTTATCACTTGTTGGCATATCAAGCCAATTAAACACACCTGCTGTGCCAATGCCACTTTCCCAGCAGGTGGGTAACAAGCAAATTGTTATTCTATAGCAATTTCCAAGTTTTAAAAATATTTATTTCCAAATAGCCACGTTTAGATTAAGTTGGTTTGAAAGACCTTAGCATTTGTTTGTCAGCTGAGAAGCAATATTGTTTTTTATCTTTACTGGTCTGAAGCTGGCATCACCTGTAGGGTCTACATTGGTTGGTGGTGCTTGGTAAAACTCTCCTGTTCCACCAGAGTTGATGAAAATAAACCCCAACAAAAGCTATCCACACAACAGCAAAAATGGTTCCTTAACACTGAGTATGGTAAAATATAATCATAGTTATTCTGGAAAGCTCTGACAGACTATCTGGCAACTTTGAACTATCTATATAAATCATTAGATTGCAAAACATTTCTGAGGGAAAAACAAATTAAAAGGTCAAGTCTTTAACACACAAACATGCAAAAAGCTCCGCAATATTAATTATTTTCAGTGTAATGTAATACTAACCATTGCATATAGTTCTGTCACAGAAGAGGAAAAATTTAATTGTGTCAGTGTGATTGTCCTGGGAATTGGGGAGCCTGCCGTAGGTAGGGAGCTTGATTTCAGCCCACGAACACATTAGCAGCCTGTATTGAAAAGGCATTTCCATTCCTGGTGCCTGTGCCACTGAAAAGCAGAGGTGTCTACCCTTCTGCAAGCACCTAAACAAAGAGATATTATCTTCTCCTGAGCAGAGAGCAAGAACAAAAAAAAAAATAATTAAAAAAAAATATTAACTGCCTACCATAAGCTAAGTAAGAAACATGGGAATAATGCTTGATGGTCAAACTTTAATGTTTCCTACATAATGATAGCTTGGGTGATTGCAGGGTAATTCAGCATCACAATTGCTGTCACCGCTATGCTCGTCACGGATGAGCTTTAGGACCTCTTCGGACCTATGGACACAGGACGCAAAATTTTATGACCTGTTCCATGCTCAGCATACACTTGTGAGGTGTTCTCATATTCAGTTAGGCTTTGTTTTTGTTCTCCGTGTCCTCCAGTGAAGAAAAGTGGTCCCAAAGCGTGGTAGCTTTCTGTTCACTGAGGGATTTTGTTTGGGTTAGTTTTTTGTTTATTTGAACTCTAGACAGCAAGCTAGAAATATTGTTTTGTCATTGAAATTTTCCTTTAGATTTGTGTTGTTATAACACAAAATTATGAAAACCACGTAGCAGTTTCAGGTTAATTTGTAGTTATATTTGCTGGCTTATTTCATTGCATTATTAAAACATTTAGTACCGTATGTGTCATTAATATTCCAAAAAGTAATTAGCATATTTAATCAAAAACAATTAGGAGCAAACATTGCTTTCCTTTTTAAGTGATAAAATATTTATGGTTGGAATAAACAAATGGAAAACCAAAAAGCACTTTGAGGTGTTGATTTCATGCACAGAAAACAAAACAAAAAAAACACCCAAAAGCAAAAAGAAGAAGACGCCTTCCAGCCTCCAGCCTGCCCCTGGTGGGTTTCCGACTTTTCTTCCTCTTGAGAATGTCAATCATCATGTTGCCATTTTAAAACAATCAAGTTTTGTTCCAGTTTCCCCATATTGTAGTAAGACTAGATAGGACAATTAGGCAAAATCATGTAAATCCCAACTTGAGCCAGCTTTGTGTAGACCTTTCCTTTGAGACACAAAGGTGGGCACTGGTTTGAGGGTCTTGATACCAGGGACAGTCCTGAGAGACGGAAAAGCTACAACCATGACTGATCCTGCTGGAGTCATGCTTCAACAAATTCATTGTTTTATGTGAAATGGAGGGCAAGGAAAATGAGAGCATACGAAAGAGCTCCCTCTCTGCTGGGCTTTTAGAGGTCTCATTGAAAGAAGCCATGTAACACTACATGGCAATAAATTTTCAACAGTTATGAGTATTTGACCAAAGCTTCAAAATAAGATAAGCCAGTTGGCTTTAAGACCTCATGGCCATTTCCTCTTGCATTTCCTTTGCCTAACTGCATCCTTCAGCTCTGTTGACACAGAAGTTAATATTCAGGGGGACATCCCACCTATCAACTTTTCCAACTACAGCATCTACCAAATGGGTGATGCTACTTCGATTACCATTGTGCTAATCCTCTGTTGTTGGGTTAGTTTTTTAATTCGGCAGCAGGACAAACACTTTTCCAAGTGCTTAGTAAGTGGTTTTGTGCTAAGGCACTAAGATATCAACAGGGACCTTATGTGGAGTTTGCTGGTTCCTCTATTCTTTTATACTGAAGAACAAGAACCTCAACAAGAAGACACAAACCCTTCATTTTCTGCTTTGCAGAGAAATAGGTTCTTTGCAGTGATTTGAAAAGAAACCAAAACCCCAGCCTGGCCAGGGTGGATCGGATGCTGCTGGGATGGAGCAAGCTGGAAAGCGGCTCCCGCGCAGGTTTATAAATAGGCCACGTTTCTCATCCTGAAACATTGCTCCACTTTGCCGGTTGTACTGTAAATTAGCACGCTCCTCTTTAAACACAGTCAAAAGAAACAAAATACATATGTAACACTGCTGCCTTGAACACGTGAGGGGAGAAAAAAAAAACTTATGAAATGCAGAAAACATTTGTTCAAGTCTCCAAGGAAAATGAAGTCAAACCAAACAAGCATATAATATAGATGTACGCCTCATGGGCAAAGTTACCTCTAAGCCCATATGTTTTAACAAATTAAGAGGTAAATTATTTGCTGAAGGTACAGTTCAGCCACGTCAGAACACCTCTGGAAATGAGATATCTCTGCGTTTCAAGTGGTGTTTCTTGTCAAAAGATTTATTTATCTACTTTCTAGAAAAAAACACACCTTATTTTGTCTCAAGGAATACTACTGTAAGTAACTATTAACCCTTCAGGGCCTCCACAAATGATGTGGTCATTTGAAGTCTAGCCTGCTTTGCTGCTCTTGGATCTGCAAGCAGCTGAGAGAGATTGATAAAATTCAGGTTTTCAATAGGGTAAAGCCACCAGGGACTTCCTTGGGAATGAAAAGAGACACAGAAAGGTTACTACATGTATCCTAGAGTCTGGTACATAATTCTACCATTAAAACTTTAATTTATGAAAAAAATGCTAGTGTGGTCCCCAAATGGTTAAATTCCACTAGAACTTTTCATTTTAGTTAGTCATGAATATATCTAACATACAGAGGCCATCAGCATCTTGCCACTAGAGACTATAAAGTCTACTTACATAGGGTTCCTGGGATTTTTCATGTTCTTATGGAAAATATCTCTGAAATCCCCGAGCTGAAAATTTTGATCTCATTTGTGGATGTGAGTGATGCTGAGAAAGGGTTGAAGAGTGAAGAGAACACTTTTCTCGCATAATTTCATTTGTCAGGAGAATCTTGCCGCTGACATTGGAAGAGTGATTTAATTGATTTTAATCATACACCTGAGATTGGGAAATTGAGCCCTCTGTCCTGAAAAATAATTCTAGGCTTCCATGAGAATGTCTAATTTGCAGCTAATAGTTTTTTTTCTTGAAGTTTTGTTATGAAGTTTAGAAAATACAGATCAAAGGCTTACATGTAGAACTGCTTATTGCAGCCAGAGATGTCAGCAAATCGGGGCCGTTGTGTTTCGGTCTTTCAGCGGGGTATTAAAATGCCCATCTGCCTGGTGTGTAACGAGGTGCCGCCGTGATTTTGGACAGGCAGGAAAACAAAAGCTCTGACTAAAGAGCACATTATGCCTTCAGAGAAGAGAGACTTTTATATGCTGAGTACAGCCTGGAAGAGTCGGAGAGCTGTGATACCTCACTGCTGTTCACGTTTAATCCTTGAATTTAGCCTGTCATTGAGTATAGTGTTTATAAATGGCTCATATATGCCAAGGAGAGCCTTGTTGTGTGCCTCACTATGCTGCAATGATTTATTCTAAATAAATAATTCCCTTTTTATCTCTCGGTTCAAAATAAACAGCGTTATTCAATTACAAATATTAATACTGAACACAAAAATAAAGCCAGATAACTTTTTGGATTATGAAGAACCAGTGTGTCTTATGGGTTTTTTTACAGTAAAATCTTCATGATCTTTATTATCTCTATCAGCTGTTATTCAGAGGGGATTACAGTCAGCACGAAGTTTCCCTTTCCCCAATGCTTGAATGTTGAGGAAATCCTTATATTGCTCCATGAAGCTCAGACTTGTTTGGGATGTAAAACTCAATAGTCACAATATCTTCTTTTCTGTAACAATCCTGAAAATATGCATACTGGGTTTGTATTCAGAGAATTTTATATTCCAAAACAGTCCTGACAATGCTGTTAAATAGCCATTCATTTTTCAGTGCTTCCTCTTGTATGTAAATTAGAAAAAAATGGCATTATTGATTCCATAGTCACTTCAGGAAGTGGGAACCTGCAGGAGTAACTGGCATAAGAAATTTTGACTCAGGAATGGGTTTAATTTAAAGTGGGTGCTCTTTCGGGGCTGAGCCAAGGCAAATGCCACTTTTCAGTTTGGCACCAAGGACTCGGAAATCTTCCAATCTATTTTAATCAGATGCTGATTTTATATGATAGCTGTAACTTGATTTTTCTGCTCATTTTTCTGCTGAGGAATCAAAATTGTTAGGGCAAGCTTGTACTGGCTGATCTGAAGGATTCAGACTTTTGTTTTCTGGATTTAGTGATGTCTTGTCAAAACTCTAAAACCTTGAGAATTTGCCATCTTTCTTGCTTTTTTGGCAGCGAAGACACTAACGAAGGAGACACCATAAGGAGCTGATTAGCATGTGATTAGTGTTATTTCTGCAGCAGCAAAAATATTTATAGTGAAGGCCCTGCACAAACAGAAATATCAGCTCCTGTTGAGGCAGGGACAGTTTACATTTTGGCACAGCTGCCAAAGCACAAGAATACCTTTTTTGCCCATACTAGTGGGGATCTGGGGTGCCCCCATCAGCTAGGATAAATTCAGATGAGTCCTGCTGATGCAGGTTTAGCAGAGGTGCTGCCACTTGCCGAACCTTCAGACTCCTTCGTAGAGGGCTTCTTGCTTCTGCAAGTTCCAGGAAACAGGGAATAAGTCTCTAAAACAGCTGTTTGGTGGAGTGGAAATTGCCATACCGGGGCAAAAGAAAGCAAAATAGAACCTAACATGCATGAACCTTGGCTTTCAGCACTATGGCTGGGCACAGCTCCATTATAGTCAACGCAAGTGTGAAAATTTGCCTTAGCTGAAAATCCGCTCTGGGTATGAATTATCAAGAGAAATCACTCTGAAGAGGCTGTGCGTCCAAGTGACCAGTCCAGCACACTAATTTCATCCTGCTCTTCTATATTGAATAGGACACAAGGCATTATTCTGCTGTCCTGGTAAATTCAGTCTGATGAACTGGGGGAGGACAGAGGGATGAAGACCGGCCGAACGTCTGTCTTGTGAGTTATTTTAAGCATGTGCAGCATGTGAATGTTTGCAGTCAGGGAATATATTTAGCAAGCAGGCCCCAAATGCTTGTATAATAATTAGTTAATGTTTTTAAAGCAGTTTGAAGGTGACCAGTGCTGTGTAAGTGTTAAGTGTTATTATTATATAAAATGGTATGGCTCATTGTACTCCACTAGCTGTAGCAACCACAACAATCTTGATGATGCCTGTTAATTTTGCTGACTCTTTTATCATTACCCTCCATTGGTGATTAAGTGTCATTTGTCTTATAATTTTAATGTTATCTTTAACACACATAATAAAGTTTACATAATTATAGCCTATTAATATAATTTGCATGCATGTTACTGGCAAGGCGAAGAAAATGTTTCATCACCCAGCATGTAATTTGGCTTATTTAACCATTTCCTTTTAATTTTCATCAATAGATCAGCGTGTCTTATAAATGGAGATAACCTCAATAAATTCTCTTTTCAAGATTCTTATGTGTATTAAGTCTCTAAAGGTCTCGGTAGCAGGACTATGAAGTGCTAAAGGGGGAACACTTCTGAATGTCTGCTATTGGAAGTTTTAAAAATTCACACTTTCTTCAGACAAGCATGGGTCTTCCTAATGAAACCTGGGAACAAGGTGCTCTCATGAAAGCTTTGAAAGTGTGTATGCACTGTACTTCATAGCTGAGCTATAACAAGACTTTAAATGAGTAAACAGTGTTTAGATTGAACATGAAAAGAGTCAGCATGAAAAGACAGGTTCAAAATATTACATGATGCTTTGCAAAAGTGTAAATGTGCCTGCCTTTATTTTTTTCTCTTGGTAAATGGCAAGCGTTTACAACCCAACTAAAACAGTACCAAGAGAAATCCTGTGTTTGCTCTTTGGAAGATATTCAATAAATTATAGTGAGCTGCAAATGTCACTGGATTGGGAACTGTAAGAGCTTTACCTTTAAGTCTTTAAGTAAAGACTTGCAGCTGGTGCAGTGGCTAGGTAATCCCTAATGATAAGCTGCTTTTAATGTGGGGGTGAGGCAGTTTTCACACAGATATTACTGCATTAACCTTACTCTAGGTACGGTGCAGGTGTGCACAATATTGTGCTTTGCAGCCTTCCCTACTTTATTCTTCCAGTGTATCTGAAGCCTGCTTTAACAGATCCTCTTATACCATGGTGAAAAGATTGCAGTTCAAGCCTATTATCAACAAAAACCTGCCAAAAGGGCTACATTGTCAGACTTTATGATGGTACTAACTATTCTGTTGTTCTCTGGAGACCAAACTTAGACCATTAAATTCACTTCATTTGTGATTTCAGTGACCTGGACTGCAGACATAGGTCTTTTGATGTAAAATGCTAGTACAAGAATCAATGGTACCATCTAGTTCTCCTTAAAGTATATCATAAAAGCATAATGGTACTCTTCTAAACAAAAGGTGACACTACTCTTGTATAATACAATTATATGAGGATGATGTTTTCAGCAGAGTTTATTTGATATTATGATGTGCAAAGACTTTACACATTGAAATAAACTGCGTAGCTGAGTTCACTCCATTATTTTCAATAGACTGACTATATTGTCTGCACTGGAATATAGATAATTTTCATACAGTGGGGAGCTATTTTCATATCCTCTCCATGAAATAGATGAGATTATAAACAGGCTGGGATTACTCAAAAACCAACACAAGCCATGTCTACAGACCCATTTAAGACAAAGGCTGCCTCTGAAATGGTCTCCTTTGATAGGGAGGCTCCCAGGACTTGCTCCGTTTATTTGACAGATGACAGCTATTTATAGTAAATGTGTAACATTTTTGAAAATTAAAATTTTACTAGTGGAATTTAGGGGTTATTTTCCACTCGAGGGACTAACGTTTCTGTCGAAAGACCTTTTTTATACAGGCACCATCTTCAGTGTTAAACCTATTTGTAAACAAACCCATTGCGATAGCTCATTGTCAAACAGTGAACAGGTTTACAATTAATGAAATTGCTGCAACAAAATAAATGGAGAATTACTATGGCTGCCGGTATGTTCATATTGCTGCACAAGTGGGGAGACTTTCTGCAGCAAACCGGAGCTGAAAATAAGCTCTCACCTTCCAAGCCAAAGGAACTGCAAACTGTGGTGTTTGGCATTGGGTTGCAACCAAACCAAAAAGCTCACCAACAACAAATTGCAGGATTGTCCAAAAAATCACAGATCAGGGTGCTCTACCCCACTACCCACCCCGTTTTGGACCACTTCCCCATTTCAAATGTAGGAGAGAAGGTGCAAGGGGCCAACTGATGAGGGATAAGGCTGATGTGGTGTCTGATCACGTCTTTTATGCTCTTTGTGGGAATTGGGAGACTTCACAGGGTTATATGGAGGGTTACTGCCAGCCCCAAGAGGACTTTGAGAGGAGGCCCATGGAGATGTCAAGGGTAATGTACACCACAGAAATTCAGCATCATGCTGAGGGAGCTGGGGTGGGAAGAGTGGAGGTGTGTGCTGAACACACAGCAGTGATCAGGGACCCGGCCACCACCTCTGGCATTGCATTGCCCAGCATAGGACGTCTGTTATGGTTTCTTCCTTGCTGCGGTGCAGCTCTGGGCTGGGATCTTGCCCAAAGGTCTGGTTTATTATTTCCAAAATAATAATGACATAAATATATGTTTAAAACCCCAAACTCACAATGTGAAAGTACAAAAGTTCCTGACCTAAATAAATGTCATTAAAATTCCCTAAGGGAAGAGACCAATTTCCCTGTGTGGGGTGACAAAGGATGAAATGGTCAGGGACTGCCGTCAGAGCAGGCTGTTCAGACCAGGGCAGCACACTCCTCCAGCAGACACCAAAGGATAAAATCCAGAGCCAACATGATTCACAGCACCACCAGGCCTGGGTATATATCCAATCACTTTGTCTCCTATCGTATTGTTACCTAAAGCATGTGAGGATCAAGAAGAGACTTATTCCAAATTATTCAAGGGCCACTTGTTGGAGATTTTGTTTGACAGACCATCAGTGCACTCTTTGCTCTCCCAGCCTCAGTGTTATTGCTCCCCATAATGGCCCGAAGGTTGTGCCCACTCCACTAGTAGGGATGAGGGATTTACTCCATCGGCATGTTTTCCACAGTCTCAGTTCATTGTTCCTGGTTACTTAAACACAAAACAACAAAAAGACATCCACTTGAGAAGAAAAGAATTATCTAAGGGCCAAATGCTGCTCTGATTAACCAATGAAATTCATCTGTGGTCACTTCATCTGCTCCTTTATAGTTGATCTTGGCTTCACTTCCCTGCTGAAGCTGCAGCAGCATCATGATCTCCCCCTCTCCTGTGTAGCTGTTCAATGCTACGGTCACTGCTCACCTCCTTCTGCTTGGCCTCAGTGACACAGCTGGTCACATGGAGTTACAGCCTGGAGTGGCTTAAAGGGGAACAAAATCCCCAGGAAAAGACATAGCTCACATGGAAAAGGGAGGGATCCTGCCCTTTCCCCAACAGGTTGCTTTTCCCCTTTCTGCTCTTGTTCTGAAAGAAAAAAATAATTCTTTTTGCTGGAATAAAAAGCTTCTCATTACACAAGTTAACGTTTCTTTTAGTCTTTCCTGTTCTAACGTTCAAGACTTTTCTCTCCTTTTCCCCTTTGCAGAGCTTTGTTCATCACCTCAAAGGCAATAAGACATTACTCTGAGATGCTGCAGAAGGCAGGAGTGTTTGCTTACCAGTGCCATGGTATCACTGCAGGAAATTATTTCCTTATATTTTAGCTGCCTCATCTTTTTATTTTTTTCATAAATATGAGGAATTAATAGCTTTGACCCCATTGCTGGTTTTCCAGATGCTCACCCTTGGAGATGGGGGGAAAGCATGACCAAGGGGGTGGGTGTCCATGAGCAGTGGCCAACCTTTCAGGTGGACTGCATTGAAAAGACAGCCGAGATGAGATTAAAGCAAGAGCAACGTCGTACTAATTGTGCTACTTCGTTATACAGGGCCTTGCTTTCTCCTAGTATTATCTTACACTGTGTTCAGAGGGAAGAGGGACGAGGGAAGCAAATAGGTCATTCCACAGGGTGCTAATGCTGCAGCCAAAGTTGAGCAAAAGTAGCCTGTGTCTGGCCATTAGTGCAGGTTGCTTTATGAATGGTTTTAATTAGTTATATCGGGGATTGCTGGCAACCCAAAGGGCAGGCTCTTTGCTCCTTCCCCCATTGGGTGTTTGCTGTTTCTTTTTTTAATGTCTATTCCTGATGAACTAAAGTCTTGCATCTGGACAAATGTTCTTAATTAAGCAGAGACAGAAGCAGATATTCCATGGATATCAGGAGTTTCCTCAGACATGACATTTGAAGGACATCAGGTTCCAAAAGCAATTTCTCATGTCATCCAGTGTTCAATACTGTACACATATGCCATTTTTGTTTTATTTCTAGATTTAACCATAGACCTGAGCCTGTGATACTTATGCTTTCTACGCTCTCTCCAAAATAATCTGAAAGTTATTAAAAAAAAGCCAACAAAAAAAAATAAAGTAAGAGTGTATCTACCATCTCATTTTTTTGGTGGTCACCCAATGGGAGAAAGAAGTAGGAAATTTTTCATCACAAAAATTAAATATTTGTAAATGGAGAGTATAAACAAAACCTAACAATCCCAACACTTACACCTGTGTCTCTTTCCACTTGATTTTTCTTTGTGATTAATATGGAAGCATTATGGAACTCAATGCTGCTTTGGCCAAACCTCACCTTACTTACCATGTCTCAGAAATAGCAAAATATGGGTACAAATAGGTAGGGACATATATATATATATATATACTGGACTTTTTTTTCTCCTTGTTTCATAGAAGGATTTATTTCATGAAAGAGAAAGATTTTCTCTAACAACAAAATTTTAATAATTTTAATAAGAAATTTCATCTGCTAAGTTACAGGTCTGTTTGTCACTTGTCTCATTAATTTGGGACAAAAAAAACCCTGGGCTGATCTGATCCAGTATCCTGCAGAACCTCAAAAACACAGACTTGAGCTTCCCATGTCCTCAAATGCAAAGATTTATTTTCCAAGTGCCGTTAGTTGCAGCTGGAGGGGGGCTGCGTGAGACTCGCTGGAGACCACTTTGAACCTGCAGCAGCACGTGGCTTGGTGCCTCCCTCCTCCCTTCATCCGTGGACCAGAAGAGCAGCCGGATTCAGGCTCCATCCCTTTCGCCTTCAGCAAAACCAGGGGTGTGGGGGTGATCACGAGCCCCACGCCAGGTTACCTGTTAGGACTGCAAAATAGGGTGACACGAGCTGAGCCTCTTAACAAAAATCCCTCTGAATTGCTCTCAGTTTGAACACCGGTGTTCATTCTTTTGGGAAAGTTTATGCTTTAGGCAGAGCTTTTCTACAAGCTTTTACACCATACGTGTATACATTATACCTCCAAATTGCCTCCAAGCTGACAGTCTTTCGGGTGCATTAACTACTTTACTACCAAAGGGGCAGCCAGATTAATATATATTTTTAAACTGCCAAAGCAAACTATTTCAGAACAGTCTTTTCTGCAAATCTTTGACTTAGTGTTCAAAACAAGCCCATCAGCAACAGCTCAAGTCCATCAAAATACCTCAGTGCCTTGATTGATAAATAAGGCATGTTTACACTGTGACTACTGCTTGCTATTTTCTGTCAGCGCTAATTTATCTGAAAGTCTTAACCTGTATGTTATAAATTCAGTAGCATTTTATAATGAGGGCTGTTGAAATAAATCACTCCCTGAAAATAATATTCAAAGAACTCAGTAAAGTCTTTTGCCGCACGGATTCCGGCGTAGGAATAACTGTGACACCCAGACAGACAGACACATTAACCTCTTAGAAATCCGGAGAATCTAAGCCTTTTAAGTGTTGCCGCATGCAATTCTTCCAGAAAAAGAGGCATATAGCATTAAAGCTCTCTATCACAAGTGGCTTTAATATTGAAAGCCTCCACCGCAGACAGATGGAGAAAGGTGGAGTGGGGGGAAGAAGGAGGAGAACAGACAGCTATCCTGTATTTATTTATATTATTAAGCTCAGATTATTATTATTTTTACTGCAGGCTTTCCTTCTGTTTGCAAGTGAATCAGTTTTTGTCTCCAGCATTTCTCAGGGCACACGTGTGCGGACCTCGGTGGTACATAGGGCTCTATTAAGCTGCTGTTCAATAGTTTGGTGATATTCAGACAATATTGAAACATTCCCAAATGAACTTTGCAGGGAGACATTTTCATTCGCTGCCTCCCTCCTCATGCATATTAACAAATGGTATGCAAGGCCTCATTTAATTCACTGATTTTACATTCGGATCACTTTCTCTTTTACAGCTATTTTTACCGGGCTTCATTAATCTTTGTTGAATACAATGGCATACATCTTTAATGCGGCCGCTGTCAAGTCATATTTCAGTAAGAGCTGCAAACTGAATGACAGCAAGCAATATTAATAAATTTAACATAGACTATATCAATTTTTAACAGAATGAATGTGGAAAGCTAAATGTATTATTTTTCGTTTAAATCATAGGGTTTATCACCGGTTAAGTAGCAGCGATTTCGGGAAACTTGTGACGTGCCGTACAAATAGATTTACATCTCATTAATAAGTAAATTAGGCAAATGCCTTTCAAGTTCAGACAAGTACATAAGTGTAATCTCCATATTAAAGGAGTAGTCTTTGATAAACCACCGAGGAATTGCAGCAGCCAACTATGTGACATGTTGCCAGTGCCTGAACTCTTCCACATTCCCACCTTTAATTACACTGGTTCATTACTAAAGAGATAAGTGTCTCTCCAGTTAAGATTCTATAAATGAGCAGCATGCGGGATCCTCCCAAATCATTTTTGCAGAAACCATGAAAAGGTGGTAACAGTTATGAAAAAACGAATTATCACCTGCTCTCTTTCTTCCTTCCCTGTAATAACATTAAAATATTAAGATGAATTCCTTTTAAATCTCGGAAAGAAATTGTCCATTAAGAGATGCTATTTTGTTTAAGAAAGAAAGAAAGAAGCGTTAAAAATAAGAAAAGAAAAAGAAAAAAGAAAAGAGAAAACTCTTCTGAATTTTTTTTTAATTTCCCTTCATAAATCCCAACAGAGATAATTTGCTGTAAAATTTAAACCCAGTGAGAACTTGTCTGTCTGTGTTAAATAAAAAAGTTACGGTTGGTAGGAGACATGTTTTTGCAGTAGCTTTAGCGATTATAGGAAATTACATGCAAAGCCAGAGTTCTGATCCTAAGTTAATTTATAATTGGAAAAAACTTATTAATTAGCTATGTCATTCTAATTAAGAATTAGAGGAGTGTGCATTAGAAAGTCAGTCAATATCCAGCTGACAGAATTAAAAAACCCCACAGAAGTCTGCAAGCTCCGTAGCTCTGTCCACCGTCTCCCTGTCATCTTTTTAAGGATTTTTCTGATGCCTAACAGAAATTAGCCTCTTAAATACAGATATCAAAGGAAATAAATTGGGAATTTTGTCATGCTGGAAAGGAAACTCCTAAACTGAGGTGCCAGAGGTGCTTTCCAGGGCACCTTTTGCGCCTTACGGGGTAATCCTGAAATGCAGCTCGTGTCCGGAGGGCCCCGTCCTCCTGCAGCCAGGGAAAGCAGCGCACGCGTCCGTGCAGCAGTACCCATCAGTGCACATGTTCCAGTACCCAGACAGTCCATCTCCCTACAAAAAATATCAAAAATATTCATGAATAAAGACAAAGGAACTAATTCTGAGGCCCTGTCATGATTGCATGGGGAAAGACTACAAATTTTGCCAATACAGTTATGTATAAAGAGCATGCGGGGACGTGTATGTTTGCCGATACATATATATGTTTCCCATACGGCCAGCCTCAGTCCTCTCGGTACATTCCCCCTTTAGGCCCTTTTTGTGAGATGATTATAATTCATTCTTTAAGAAACACCCCACATGTAAATATTTTTTGTTAATGTTTTTCTCTCTCCAGTGTGCTAGAATTTTAAAGAGCGCTTTAATATGAAATCAGATAGAAAGTTTGGACGTTTTGTAATTAAAATTAATATGCATGCTACTGATAGGTTTTATAGGTTTAAAATATACTTTTATTTAGACAAATATTGAAAGAGAGGCAAACAGACTCTACCAAATGTGAAACACATCCTGGATGAAAATGAAACCAGTTCTTCGCATTAAGAATTGGCAAGGCTGGAAATACAAAAGAAGTAAAACTATAAAAGCTAATGTCTCAGATAATTGCACCCTCCAAAAAAATTAAAAAAATAAAAATAAAATGATTAAAATAATCTGACCTAAGCCTTTCACATTTGTATGGACCATTTTCCATCTTGTGTTTTTGCTTTCAATTAGAGTAGGTGAAAAAAAAGCTGGAGTGCTCAGTGATGGAATTCAGTTTACTTATTTGAATACCAAAAGATGACCCACTCCTAATGATATAAAAAATCTTTTGCATTAGCAAATTTCTATTCTGTATTTGTTTTGCTAGCACAACACAATATTCACTTAATATGCTACTAGTATCTTAGCAAGTTAATGATCTGTTGTATGTATAGAGTAAGCTTGTTACTCATTTTAAATTAGATACAAAAGCATCACTGTATGGAAATTTGAATACTTGGGATTTTTATGAAATTATAGGACTTTCATGCTTTAACAGTCTATAGACAGCCTTAGTAAAATAGCAATAGTTAGCTTTGTTAATGTGACATTACAGATACAGACTCTGCTTAGTCTGATTTAATGGATCTCAAAATCAAATTGTTGCATAGAGTTCCTCTCCGTTTTCAGCTCCTCTAGCTCAAAATTTAAAGATTACTTCATGAAATGTGTCCAAGGAGTTGGATTTCGAAGCAACTAATATAGAGTACCCCTGCTCTGAATGAGCCAGCTCTTGCAGACTTCCTTGGGTGTCCAAATAGACTAATGCCAACTGCTCACAACATTTGCTCTCAAGGCATGTATTTGCATATTTTCAGAAAGAAATATGTTTGCGGCAAAGTGTTTAAAGTGTTATGGAAAAAGGTAAGTATGAGTAGACTTAAATCCTACAATCATTTAAGATCCCTTAGCAGGCCTGTACCTGATGCTGGTCCTTGTTGCAGTTCTTCTGAGAGACTCCTACATATGCATGCCACACACCGCCACCTAATTAATGGTAGTCGAGAGCCTAAAGACGTAGTATTTCTTATCAGTTTAGAAATAGCAGACAGATGCAGGAAATACGGTGTCGCGCTTCTCAGAAGAGCTCTCCTTTGTACAATTTGTTCACTTTATCCTGGTCAAAAAGGAGCACAGTATATTCACCTTAGGGAAGCACTCGTGCTTTGCATGCTCGGAGCAGGGCTGAGCGTAAGTCAGTGAGCAGCACCCCCCCTCTTCACCTTGTCTAACACTGCTGCCCTGCTGAGAACATCAGCTTCACCCACCTCCAGGAGCTTTGCAGGTGACATCCGAGCCCCAGTAGAATAGAAATAAAACATCCCTCTGGTGTCCCCAGGACCTCACGCGGTCCCACGAAGGTCAGACCCTTGGGTCTTTGCCAGAAATTTTGCCAGAGCAAGGCGAAGCAGGCTTGAGTCCACGCCAGCGAAAAGCAGCAGTACTTCACCAGCACAGTCTCTGTGCATTTCTCCAGAGCATTTAATGGGAAAGTCAGTACCTTTGCATCTAAAATCCAGTCCAAATCAATATTGTCTTAGCGTATTCATGTTTTAGCTACCTACTTGCTGTTTGCTTGTGGCTCCAGCATAACTCAGCCTTATCTGATTTTCTTCTCAAGTCTTCTTTGTTGATGTGACCCCACATGCCTGGGAATGTCTCCTGGCAGACCCCACCACCCTGGTGAAAGACTTTAAACCCATTTGCTTAATCTAGCTGAGATATTTAGGGCTGACTTCATGAGGTGCTGCAGGTTTCTCCTGTATGCTGGAGTGCAGGCAGCAGGGATGGTTGGGAAGTAGTCAAGACAGTGATGTGTGATGCCCTGAGCTTGAGGGGGATGGTTTCCACATCCTTCTGGAGCTCTCAGAAGGCTAGTGCTGAGGCTGGAGTGCCACACATGTTTCTGGTCTCCTTACTCTCTGTTTTCATGTGTGGGTAAAGGAAAGCCACTGCATGGCATCACCCGCCAGGGACATAGAGAGATGAATGCTGGTCTGGGCAGAAGGAATGGTCTGTGAACAATTGTGTTTGCAATCATCTCAGGGAGAAAAGATCCCCCTCATCTCCTTTTTCATCATTTACAGATGCTTTATGCACAGTTTCAAAAGACCGGCTAGGGATTACTCCATCTTCTCTTCAGCCAGGCTGAAGTTAGATGTGCAGCTATTTGAGGGAGTTAAAAATGGAGAAAACACTAAGGGTTCTTTTGTGAGAGACTACCCAAAATTGGTGTAAGTTTCTGTGTTTGTTGAAGAAGTTTTCTTCTTAAACATCATTGTAAAGGGAGGTACAGGGTGTGTTGCAGGTGCTGAACACCCTGCGTTACCTCCTACAGCACGGACGTGTTTGTATTGTCCCTCAGTAATCTCTGGAAACGGGACTCACCAGCACCAATTAATTACAGCCTTTTGATACACAGGTGAATTAGACTGGTCCCCATCAATAGCGTTAATGAAATGTCATTTACTCAAAAGCCACCCCTTAAGTGAAGCGTGCTGGTGACCCTGGGCCAGGCTCTTGCTGTTGGGGCTTGTCAAGGCAGTGAACTCACTGTGTGGATGATGCCGGAGCCGCGACTTGGCTGGTGCCGTAGTGGGGCCGGGCAGAGCATCACCGGGTGGGCAGAGCATCACCAGATGGGCAGAACATCACCTGACGGGCAGAACATCGCCGCTCTGCCGCCGCTGTGATGCTACAAAAGAGCAAACTTTGGCTGTGCTCCCTTTTCAAAATGCAACTATGTAAAGGTCACAGAGGAGGAGATGAAACTAGGAGTTGTAATAAGGAAGGAGAAATAAAAAATAATGACAGAAATAAATTGTCATAAGAGGGGATACAGTTATGATTTATTGTGATATTCTACAAATTTGGAGGTGATTAAAAGCCACCTAAAATTCACATTAACAAGTCACATAAAAATGGAATTAAACTAGTGGGCATAATGTGGCAGGGTATAAAGAAAAATCATGACAGAAATAAATTGACAGAAGAATGATACTATTCAAGTTTTACTCTGTCGCGTCACACTGACAGGAGACTAGTATTTTAATTTCAGAGTTGTGGTTGAGTTTTTGGAGTTCATTAAAGGCCCACATTAAGAATCTCATAAAAGTGAGAAGAAATTAGTGACCATAATGTGGCAGAGGAAATAAAGAAACAATAATGACAGAAATAAATTGACAGAAGAATGATACACTTAATGTTTCACTCTGACACCCTCTATTAATAGGCCGCTGCAAGCTGGAGCAAATGTCATTCATATTTTAGCCAAAGTATACCACTAATTAGGCTGGCTTTCTGCACTGGAATTAAATTTGAGATCCCTCACCTTTAGAGTGGGATCATTTGAATTCGAAAGAAAAGAGCTGGTGACAGAAAAAAAAACTTTCTGCTCGGGCTCTTCTAATGAGATAAAATTCCCCCTTCTCCCCATTTCCTAGCTATAATTGCTGATTATGTTGTTACACAGGAGCGGCTCTCCGCTCTCTCCTCCCCATCATTATGATTTAGTCTGGCATATCGGGGTGCTTCAAACACGGACTGAAGTGGTTTGAGTCTAATTTAGCACTCATTTAGGCCGCAGGTACCGACGAAGGTAAACACCGCATTGTTATAATTAATTACCCCTTAGGCCTAGCCAGGCCAGCTCTGTTTCAGCTGACCCTTATAATAATAAGGCTTAGGGGCATATTGTATTTCTTTTGACAGATTAATTAGAAATTCAGCCGTGGAGGTACAAAGCAACTCTGTCATGAATATTTAAATGGACTGACACAAAAAATCATGAAAGGGCTGCTGAACTACATGACAGACAGGGGATATTAGCCAAGTGATTCTAATCAATAATCTCTTGATCTCTTACATATTAATACACTGCCTGCTGTTATTAAGCTCCATAATAAGGAAGGGGAGAGAAAGTTAGTGTAGCTCTGCTGTAGGGCTCGCCGGGCCCCCAGTGTATACACTAACTGACGGAGAAAATGCACAGAGGAGCCGAGCCTCAGCCTCTTCAATCTCATCCAATCTTAAGGAATGGCAGCTCTGAGCATCGCCGGCCGGATAATTATTGGCCCTGACAAGGTGAAGGCGTTTGCAGGCAAATGAGATGGGAAGCAGGAGAAGTCCCCAGACCACCCAGCGCAGGGCACGCTCAAAACCAACCGCGCGCTACCGTTCGGGCTTGTATTTGCTTTAGCAGGGGAAATATGGGAATCACAGCGCTTTTGAGTCGTGTTGAAGGGTCAGTGACAGTCGAACACCAGGAGCTTGCTGTTACTGTTGTTAATGTTAACTTTAACACCAAGTCAACTGGATTTACCCCCGGTCCCTTTGCTCATCTCCTATAACATCAAGGCCACCGAGTGAATTAAGCAGTGTAGTAGAGCTGAATATCATCTAAATTCATTACAGCCGGTTCCTCCTGTAAATGGGGGAGGAAGCTACGCACGTTGCTCTGGAAATGTGCCGCCGCCACATCACCAAAGACTTTCTTTGTGCTGCACAGGCTCGGGGTTGGGTAGAGAGTTAGCCGCAGCAACGCGCCGGCATCGGATAAAGGGGGTTAGTGTAATGAGAACTGTAAGTATTCGCAGAGCTAATATGTTCTGTTATCTCCGAAAAATGATCCCTACAATGTGCTCGTGTGGTGCGAGAGAAAGGGCTCAGCTGGAAAGGGAACTGGACTGGCTCCAGTATCTGGCTAAACAACTTTTAAAAAAGATTAAATGACAGGAGCAGGGAGTGATTATTAACATATTTAAATCGCATGCACACAATGTTCAGAGGGGATTATAGGGACGATGTCAGCTTTTTAAAAAATGATTCCACAGTCAAAATATTAGATACACTTTTTTTTTTTTCTTTTTTTGTTTTGATTAAAATTGAGTCCCGGGGTTGGTGTTCACTGATGGTCCCCCGCAGCCTTGCCCATCCGCACGCTGCGGGTGCAGCAGCCTGGCTGAGGCCAGGAGAAGATAATTTGGATTTCAGAGCTGGATCTGCCTCATCGCAGAAAACTCCACAAAGGTTGCAGGACTCGCCGTGAATTTGCCTAATTTCCATGGGACAGCTGAGTGGAGGAGAAGGTTGGAGGATGTATCTCTGTATACAGAACATATTTGATACCACCTGACTCTCATGGCCTTCATGTCCCACTTCTAACAAGTCCAAACTTCAACTGATAGTGATGTCGCAAGACTCTTAGCTGCTAATAACTCATCCCATACTTCTGCCCTCATTTTGCTCTGATTAGGTGCCTCTGAAATATCTACAAGAAAAAGAAAAAAACAGATGGAAGTGAAAAACCAGCTTAATAACCAATCCCAAAAGATCTAAGACCCAGTGCCACCAGAAGATTTTAGTAAGCTGTGAAACCCTCCGGAGCAGGTGGGAACCCTCTTGGAATTGGGGGCAGCCCCGGGAGGATGCCCTGGATCTCCCTCCTGCAGGTGCTGCAAAAGGGACTGTAAATGTTTGCATGAGGACCGGGTTCAGGTTTGGGGTAGAAGGGAATCACGCCCTGCTGTCTAGCATGCTGTGACAAGATGTTATTTCAAGTTCTGACTGCACATTGAACGTTTTCTTAAACTCTGGTTCAAAAATCATACGCTCATGGGCACAGCACCATCGTATTGTGAGTAAAAAAGCCCTGTCCCATTTGCAGGCCTCATCTCATGAAGGCTTTGCTGCTTTGAATGAACTCAGTAAATGCTTTGGGTTTTGCAGGAGCACTAAGTTAAAAATATGTAAATCTTAAAAGTGCATTTATGCATAAAAAAAACTCTGCGCAGAATTTATCAACACTTATATTTGCAGGTCACACTTTACTTGCACTTATAAGTTTAAGTCTAACCCTTGTCATTACTTCAATGCTGCTTTTAAACCTCTAATGCATATTTAAGTGGTAGTATTAAAAAACAGTGTGTCAACTGCCATTGATGTGCGATGTAGGGCACTGACCCTTTGAACGCATTATCATGTCATTGGACCCATTAAATGTAGCCATTTCTGTTGCTCTTAATTGGGTTGTGCAGCATGTAGCAGTTGCAAGTGGTTACAGTTTATGCCATGAATTATAATAACAATAATATTGGTTAGTGTGGCAGAGATCTACATGGGTACCAAATGCATATACTCAGTGACTGCTGAGAGCATCACAACTATTCAACTTGTCACCCCTCCCCTTTAAAGGTAATAGAGGTTTAATTTATGAGATCAAAATCAGCTTGTGGTCACTACTCCACCTATGCCTCTTAATTAAACAGAGCATCTTCTTTCAAAGCAGTGTTACTGGGCTGGTTCTGCTCATGAAATAACGTGCTGTTCCCTATGAATCAATTTTTCAAACTATCTGGCCCCGAAAATGAAACCCGATACATCCTATCTGCTTTTGGTAGGAAACTGCAACTTCTCTTTCCTTTTTATTTTTTATTTTTTCCTTTTAAAAAATTGGATGTCAGAATTCATTTGGACTAAGGCCAGGGTATTTTATGGCAAGTTTCAGCAGCTGAAAATATTTGCATCTGATTTATAAAGTTTTGCAAATCGATGTAAATGTGAGACAGAGCCTAACGACGGTGGCACTGCCTGCCATGCTGTTACAATTAGAGGTTGGCCCACACCGAGTCCCTGGCATGGAAGTGGCCTGAACTTTGGATCTCAAGTTGTGTTTCCAGGGGCCAAATCAAAACTCTAGGCCCTAACACTCCTGAAACGCAGAGATTTCTGGAGCAGGCTCAAAATTTTATAGCCAGGACTGATTTCCAATAATTAGTACTGTTGTCTTTAAATATCAATGGAAGTCATGATGTTTTATCATTTGCAGCTGGACATGCATGAGTACCCTTCTCACTGGTCTGGTGCTCCCAAAGAACAGATAATTAAGAACAAGGAAAACAAGACTCCAAGCAAATGCCAAATTAAATGTCCAAATGCAAAATGTGTAGTAATTGCAATAGTAACAGTGGTGATGACAGCAACAATCATTCCTAGCCTAACAATTTTGTTTATAAAAATGTTAGTAAAAGGTGCAGAGCTGGAAACAAATAACTTTACCTCAGCCCTTTTATTGCAAAAACATAATAAAGTGCAAGCCAAGAAGTAAATTCATTGCAAGTCATATTAAAGGTTTTGGACCAAAGTGAAGCTGTTACAAACTACATCTGTAAAAATTGTGTAATTATTATGGGTGGGTAAAATCTGGCAAGAATTATTTTCTTAAGTAAAGCGTAAAAGAGAACAGATGTGCTGTAACTGACACATTTATTTTTTGCCAGTTTCACTAATTCTGTACAAAAAGTTGATCTCATTTATCATATTATTCAATGGATTTCAAATTAGCGAGGCAACGGTGACTTTTCTCACTGTCCCAATTTTAATGCTTGAGAAAAGAAGGGGGGTGGGGAAGGTTGTCTCAGAGAAAGAAAATTAATTTGTTTTATTGGGCACTGAAAACCCAAGTCTTTTGTCAAACGGAGAAGAAAACATATATTTGGAGGGAGAGCTAGGTCACTAGTTAAATGTCAAGGTCTGCTAAAATCAAAAGGTAGGAGGGGTGGGTGACAATGAAATCTAAGTAGAAAACCATAAATGTAAAGAAACACCACTATTTCTGGACTGGGGTGGAATGAGAAAAATGGCCAAAGACAAAGATAGGCAGCCTGGGTCTGGAAGTAATTAAGGCCAAGTGAAGACAACTGAATTCCATATTACTTTGGTGGATGTCTGTAAAGGCAGTTTGGGGAGGTATTTTGGTAAGGTTTACTTTTTGGAGCTTAGCAACATAAATTTGTTGTCACTGAACTATTAAATAAAATAGACACATGTTGGCAAAGAGTGCACAGCCAAGGGATGGAACTGATTAAGGGACAGCCTATGAAATAATAGCTTAAATGGGCCCACTGCAGGATTTTAATATCCCATGACAACACTCAATTGTCAAATTCTGCTGGAGTGTCCAGGATGCTACTAAAATTAAGCCAGAAATTCCTAGATTTATTCTATTTTTTTTACAGCTAAGAACAGGAAATGCCAGTAAGCTGTGAGAATCTGAGCAAGAAACAAGAAACTGGGAAGAAAAGAGGATGGTCTAAAATTTTATGAGATTTCTGCCATTAAATCTATAACAAATGTCTTTCACCTACACACGATAAAGAGGCAATGTGGGATTTTAATTGGACTTTTGGCTTTTCTTCATTTGATTTAAACCTAGGTAGAATTTCAAACAATAACACTGGAACACCTGGTTAACACGTTAGATGATATGTATAGTTGTAAATTGTGGTTTTAATAGGTGCTCACTGGGGAATTGCAAAGGGTCCCATTGTTCGGCTTGGCAGATATTAAAAAAAGTTCATGAACTACTGGGATTTAAAACCCACTCACATGATTTTAATATTACTCCAGTAATGTAATTTGATAATTTGACCAAACTTGTGGCCAATTTGTGGACAGAGAATCTAATGGTCATGTTACGTGATTAAAGTACCCTGATACAGGACTAAGCATAACGCCCGTTTTAATTTATTGCAACAGGCCAAGCTGGAGAACAGCAACAGTTACTGAAATCTGATAATCATCATATTACATGGGCATAATCAAAGAAACGCACAGAGGAAGTCTGCTTCCAAGAACAAACACAACCCTCAAATATTCTGAGCTTTTCTCCACTGCAAGACCGACCTAGGGTAAACCTTTTTGGCAAGTAAGCTTCCTCTTCCTTTCCAGATCAAGAACAAGGACTCATCAGGCTTAAAAGAGACCAGTCACTTGAAATGATTTTTTTAAAGCTTTTAAGAAACTCAGGTCTATTTGTGCCATCTGAGTTTACATTCTAACTTCAAGCCTCCTGCATAGTCAATGGAGAGAAGAGGACTGCCAAACTGGAAGGGTCTAGTTTGGATCAGGAGTGCACATCTGAAGGAAATGATGCAGTCATTCTCACTTACAGCACTGTGTTTCAAATTGCAGAGAGGTTCTGGAGAGCTTGAGACAACTCAACCTACCCGAGACCCTAGGACCCGACCAGCTGACTGATCCTATAGCTCTACCCTCCCCAAAAGGTTGACAAAATGAGGGTGGCGTCCAACATAGGATGTCATCATCTGGTTGAGAGGAGCAACCTGAGTTGAGCAACCTGGTCTAGTGGAAGGTGTCCCTGACCATGGCAAGGGGGTTGGAACTAGATGATCTTTAATGTCCCTTCCAACCCAAATGGTTCTGTGATTCTATGGGTAAAAATCCACATGGATGATGGGGCTGAACACTGTGGTTGGTGGTGGTGCTGTGCCTCCTGGCCAGGACCAAGTGTGGGATTGTGGCACTCCTCCTGGGACAGTTCTGCCAGATGTCCTCACCCATGGGTGGGGGTAGTGATGAAGCGCACTCACTGCAGGTCCCCCAGTGACACTCAGCTGAGGGGTGTATCCATATGCTCCAGCCTTGGGCTGTCCCCAAAGGGCTGCAGGATGGGGCTGAGGGCATAGGGTGAAACTCAGCCCTGTGCCCAGGGAGAGGGACCGCTGGCAGTGGCAGAGGTGGGGGTGCTCCATCAGCAGTGCAGCCCCAAAGCAGGTAAAGTGGGGATGGGGTCACCAGCACCAGCTGGCTTCCCCTGGAGGCCCCATCCTGCTGCCCCTGCCTGCCGGTCCGAAGGCTCTCATGCCCCAGAGCAGTTCAGCCCTTGAACTTGCTTCTGCTCCCAACTTAAACACCAAAGTTAGCAAACTGAATTCAGACTGTGAATCTCCCCACCTCCCTTTTAGAGTTGATGCTGAAGAGACCTTGGCGATACAGTTTTAAAATTTCAGAGCTTGTTTTTTTTCCCTGGAGTATTTTGTCCTTCCATGTATAGCAGCAAAGTTTTCCTCTGCTTTTCACTTGCCTGATTGTCAGTTCATGTGCTTCCAGCTCCATCTCCCTGCCCTGTTCCCTTTGTTCTCTCTCTGCTTTAATTTCACTATATATTTGTCCTTAGTTTCTATGCATTTTGTTGAGTTTCTTGAGCAAGTTAGAATAATAACCTCAACTCAAAAACTTTTCCCACATCTCCTTTTTCCTGTACACTCCTGCTGTAATTGTACACCTTGCTTTCCTCCTCCACTTTCCCACTTAGAAATCTTTCATAGATAACAAGACCTCCCCTAGGCCCTGATTCAGCAGAGCACTTAAGCATGTGCTTAACTTTAAATACCTTTGTAAAAGATTTTGCTGAATCAGGATCTTAACATTTCTCCTCATCTAACTGCTGTTCTCCCATGGTTATTTCAGTATTTGCTTACAGGAAAATCTGAACACAGAGTTCATGGATGATGTCAGCAGGTTTTTTTGCCCCATCCAGCTGAAGTATTTAGATGCACTCAGCATAAGAGCAAGGCAAACGGCATGCAGCAGGTAATCCGATGCCCATCACACTCTGTTCTGTGGTTTTTATCTGTAAAAAAGTTTTGAATGCTGCTGCTATCAGGTCAGTTCCACCAATGACTTGTAGTGGTAAAGGATGACAAACCTCCCAGGCATCTAAAAATGTGTGGTGTTTCATCTCAGTTTCCACTAAGAAATTTATATCTAAATACCAGCCATATTCAACCACTTGATTTTTACAAATTTAGCCCAAATTGCTGAGAGATTGCTATGCAGTCATATATATTTTTTCCCTAATAGCTGCTAAGTACAGTTATTTTTAAAAAAGAGGTTATTGTCCTTAATAAACTGTTGATACATAAATGTTTAATTCCCTTTGCCAGTAGGCAGCGGGGTGATGAGTCTGTAATTCATTTTAAAAGACATCATGGACCAGTGCAAATATCACTGTAATTATTCACTGCAACTGGAGTCAGCTGTAGTCCATAGCAATCATGCCAACCGCTTCATTTTGAATATTTTTTTGAATATTCTGCTTATGTAAGTTACCTTTTACTTTCAAACTGCAACTACATAAAATGTTGTTGAGCTGCCAGGTGAGTTGTAGTCATACTGAGATTTGCAGAGCCTTCCTCCCTCCTTCATGTGAGCATGAGGAGGTCTGATCCTGTGAGAAGGGCTTCCTGGGGCTTTTCCTGATGGCTGGTGGTGTATTTGGAAGACAAACTTGTAAGAAAAATGAGGCAACGGAATGCAGATGGAAAGACATGACACTCCATCGGGTTGACCTCCCATGATCGTTACCAGCTGCGCCACGTGATACAAAAGGGCTGTAAAATTTAAAGCAGGAGAAAACAGGGCCATGATGTACTTCTTTTAGTACTTCTTTTCTGCTTCACCATGCAAGGATTTACATAGTTTCTCACTCTCCATGTAACACCGTTCATTTCTCTGTGCTGAAGGACTAAAGGGCTCGGAGGCAGCTGAGATGAGAGAAGTCTTGGCCATGACATTTGATGTCTGGGAGCAAAGCTGGTAGAGGGGGGAGCTCATGTGTAGGTCTCTGAACATGCCTCAGCAAACTGGAAAGTACAAGACAGAGATGAAGGACCCAAATGATATTAGATGGATTTTTCTTTTTTTCTCTCCAATAAACATTTTGTGCATGTTCAAGTTAAGTAAGGGAAAGACCAACAATTTTTTTCCCCTGCAGTAGCTTGATGAATTGTAAATTATTTTCTGAAGCCTTTTCTTCTTTTCCTGTCTCAGATGGGAGAGGAAGTTAATGGTTTCTAAAGGGTCATGTCATACAAAAAAGAGAACAAACACCCTCTTATAGGATCTAGTACCCGTCTGGGTTGAATATACATTTTGGGGTAAATTGTAAAAACATATTAAAATCTCTCTGCAAGTCCCACTTTTGCTTTGATGTGTAATGTGAACTGCTCAACTGATGATGGCGAGGCTGTGAGTATTTGGGGTTCATTAAACCACTGTTATCAAAATATGGTGTAACTTTACCTCAGTAATGTTACATCTCTTTCTTTCTCTCCAGTCTAAAGCTTTTTAGGGACTAGAAAGTATTTTCTTTATTTTTGAAAATCACTTGACACGTTCAAGATTTAATTAGAAGTAAATAATAATTATTAGAAAAAGGCAATCTCTCCCAAATGCTAGGGAAGTTTGGGATTAGGCTGAAATGTACCGTTTAACACCATAGACCATTCTCCAGTGCTGAGCTTTGAACTGAAGTGTAGAAAAATAAACAAATTTCTCCTTATATGCTGAAGGCTCAACAGTGACCTAATGACTCCCTGGCAAGCTAGGGCCATCCCATTAGATTCATATGAATTAGTCTGTGTTTATATGGATGTGAGGAGACTTGTGTGTTGGCCAGCAGACTGGAGTAGACGCAAAATTGTCCCCAATAGCTTGGGGAAGGTACTGAGAAAAACCTTGTGCAAAGATCTCGTGTACTAGAAACAGGAGCAGCGGGATCAAAACAATTCATTTTAATGAAATACGCTATCATTTTCAGTTTATACCAAAACAGTATGGAGAAAAATCTGATCTTCTAAGAGATCCAAGCCAAAGCAAGCCAAATTAATCTCAAGCAGATCCAATATAACATGGTGTATATTATTGAACACTGGAGTCCTGATGGCCCGCATGAACCCCCTGGGGAACGCCAGCAGTCGCACAAATGTCCATTTTTCCAGGTTCACCATTGCTAATGCACACACACTGAGCACACAGTGCCAGAGCTGGAAGACGGCAGGGTCTCTGAAGGCCCAGCCTGAAATCTTTAGCAAACCCCATGTGTCTTTCATTCATTTCAATAGGAAACGTCGTGGGACTCGTGAGATTCCATTCATTTTTTCAAGCAGTTGTACTAAACGTGTCTGATTAAACACCGCATGCAGCACGATGCGTGCTCTGGAAAGAAAGTTTCCTCTTCACCACGAACCATGCAATTTAATAATACTCAGGCAATATTTAGAGAAGAGGCTTAATTGGGATATTCCTTATCGTGGGTAATACTGGGTTATGTTTTACAACTTGCAAAAAAGGACACGCTATAAAGTCATGTAAACATTGTGTGTTTAGTTCCTGTACACCAGTAAATAGCAGCTGAACCAGTACTATTAAATGTTCAATTTAAACACATACCCAGATACCTCTCCTCCTCTAAATCAACAGTTTCCCTCCAGAGTGATGTCAATAGACTGCTGCACATGGTACTTTCTTTTTTTTAATAATATCTTCATTTTAATGTGGATATTGCCTTTTCACCTGGGAGCAGGGCTCTATTGAAATTCTAATGGGAGAGCGTATTCTTTAACATGAGAATACCAAGGGCCTGCGTAGACGCGGAGCAGAATGAGAGATGGAGCATTAACTGATTTTTCTCCCTCCAGAAGAGGGGCCTATGTGGGTCAGGCTTGCAGGGTTTTTCCCTTCCTATTTGCCTTCAGTTTCATAGCAACAATAATTTTAAACTTTATATTCAGTGGAGGAAAAAGAAATCCAAATGCACCTGAATTACTGTACTGTACGAGGGAATTTAATTAAGAATATACACATTAGAATTTCAGTGGGAGCACCTATTTAATGTTACTTTATTAAGCCTTCTATCAAACCCTTTTTTATGTATATCAGTTGATATACAATTAATCTGCTCTCTTGTGAGAAAAAAATAGCACCTGAGGTGGATGAAAAGTGTCAGATTATAATAATTATAAGCAGCTGTTCACTTGGAATCACCTCTGGCCTACATGGGGGATGCTGTGAGCTACCACTTCTCACAACAGACCACCTCATTAGACTTGACCTTCCCAGCTGGGTATTTCATTTGTGTTTTTTTAATGGGTTTGTATACTGCAAATCGCAGCCCCTCGCCAAGGCTGTCTCTTTGTTGCTGTAACAAAAGGGAGCAATGCAACTTTAAAAAAAATGCTGCTACTGTATACTGGTGCAATGCTGCTGGTGGTGTAGGTGACTCACTGGTATGGACTGGTAATGCAAAGAACACTGCCGTCTTGTTCTGGGTAAATGCATCTTTCTTAGCTTTCAGACAGTTCTGTTCTGCTCAATCTCTGAGTGTTAAAAAAGAAATGTTGGTGCAGGTCCTCTTGCAGTGCTGTTTGTCCCAAACTCCGGCGTCAACCAGCACCGACGTGACCAAGATGGAGAACTGCATCCGCGGCGGCTAGCATTCCTCTCCCAGGCAGTGAGGGATAAACCCGCACGTCTGCAGACCAAACAGGAGAGGAACTCAAGAGAAATTTTATCTGTGCATGTGTTTGTGAGTGTGCCTGTGTTTCCGTGTGTAAATGTATAGGGAGATATAGCATTCTCACAGATGTGTTTTGTGCGCCATATATATGTGCACATGTACATATAAAATTAAGAGATTAAAAAAGCTTCTGAACAATATATCTGGTTTCTTTTCCCCTTCCATTTATGTTTGTAATAAACTCACTCTCATACAATTAGCCTCAATTGTTTTTATATCTTCTGAGGCAATAATATAGGCAGCCTGGGGAATACAGTAGTAATCCGTATACCTGTGTTCATTTACCCAAATCACTATGGTTACAGCCAGGGCAAATTGTTTACTGTGAGAATCTTTGGAGCCCCTTTCCAGATACTAATGACCTTTCTGTTCATCCAATAACATCAACAAACCAGGGAGGCTGCCCACACCATTAAAGCCAATTGCCTCTCAAGTTACTGAGGGAGTTGTGCTTTTCCTCATTTATTTTCTCTCATCTGATGTAACTCACATGCCACTTTCTTGTCTTTAAAGAAGGGGAAAAACTGTGGATTATTGATTTGCTTCTGAACAGAAGACCAACCTAAAAGCCCCAATGAATTGTCACTCATTATTGAAATTACTGAACACTAATTAAACTGGCAGCTCAAATCCCAGCAGGCCACACTCATCTGAAGCTGAAATTCAGACACTTGGACAGTGGAAGAGAGAAAGCGTTAGCAACCACCAGGATTGTAATAAGCTTTGCATTAATTTTTGTTTCTTAAAGGCACATGCAAGGTTTGTCACAAAACAGGCAACATGCTACCTGGACTGAGGTTAGACTTGCAAGGCATTTCTCCTGGTTCCCTTCCAGGAGGCATCGTTTCAAATGGGAATCCTACGGTTCCCAGACAGGACTCCCTTCCTCGTCTGACAAACCACAGCGCAGCACTGGAGTGCCGTAGTGTAATGCAAAGACTGACTCTGGTGATGCTGGCAGCGGAAAGGGTTTAGCATTGAAATTGGCTCACTGAGAGGAAACTGAGTCAGAAAATATAGCTACACGCCTGTGATACTGCCTGAGCTTCTTGAGCAATAATAAATGTTAAAGATCATCTAGAATTCATAGAGACCAATTTATAAAAAAACATCTTTGGCCCATTTTCACAGGATGTTCAAACTATGTATAAATTATGCATGCCCATGGTTAATCAACCTCAATTTCTTTTTCCATGCCTGAGAAGTAACCCTTCATTTGTTCAACTTCAAAGAGGGCAGAACCAGCAGAGAGAGGGCTGGGCTAAGTATTCAATTTACACTCTGTATTCATGAGCAGGACTTTATGGCGATGCTGCTGGTAGTGAGGGAAGTGAAGGAGAGACCTGGCCTCAGTCATCCCCCAGGTCCCTCTCAGTTTTATAGCCCATGCTATATAACACTCAAAGGGCAGGGAAAAAAACAACCTCAGGCACTTATGAGAAATGTTGGATCTTGCATAGTTATAATCTGTCCTTTAGAATTCTGGCTCCTGCTGTTAGAGGCATGTACACATATTCAGCACTGCATACAGACTGCCCTTTATAAATATGGCTTACCATGTATGTTCATCTCATGCCAGAATTGGTTTGGAAGAAATTGCAAAACAATTTTCACTCTTCTCTCTATATACACACTCCTACTAAATTTCCCAGTAGTTGGTCCTTGGGACACGACTGGCAGTAGGCTTTTGAGTGAAAGCTGGAGAGAGAAATCTTTTGGGCAAATATCACTCTAGATGAAACACTTTGCGTGTTTCTGAGCAAAGCAGCGCCCTTTTCCATCTGACAGCCACAAAAATTGAATCTTGCTGCTTATGCTGGAGGCTGGAATTGTTTTAAAAGTTTTGCAGGGAGCAAATCTGCATGGTGTAGGCACCGTGAGGTCCTTCCAGCAGTAGAGTGTTTTTGGAAAGTTTTAGTAAAATTATTAATTATTTAATTCTTCTAATAAAAAATTAATTGAATTTTAGAACAAAAGAACGTGCAAATATCATCTTTCTATATTTAGGTGTGGAAACTAAGCTGTGGGGAGTGACTTAGGAAAGACAGGAATGAAAATGCAAATGTCCCATTATATTCTACTTAACCTGCTAGCTGTTAGTATCCCTTGTGCCACTGAGTGCATCCTATCTCACCACCATGAAACCTAAGGGGAAGGAATCAGCAGCGGTCTTAATATGGGAAACTCCTAGACAGGATACACTGTCCACCCTTGTTTGATGTTCCTCGCTGCACAAGGCCCCAGATCAAGGCAAACCAAAAGGTGCTAATTTACGCAGGATGCTTTGGCCAGAGTTGGGATTTTAAATGAAATCTAGGTAGCTGGGATCGTTAAGAAAAAACCTTCAGCCTATCTAAGGGTTTGCCCCAGCCTACGTTTCAGTGTCACCTCACCAAGGAAGCAGGCTGGGATGGCTGTGAATGGTGAAGCATGGCAGAACCATGCAGATATGTCACTGCTGCCTCTGAACCTGGCCCTGCAAGGTGTTATGTATCCAAATGCCTGGGATCGCCACTCCATTCTGAGCACCTGAATAGCCCAGGCATGTGTTTAAAGCTCTGAGCCAAACCGAGCAACGTGCAGGCACCAGCAGGGACCTGTCCTCGGGGGAAGCTTCTTGCAGCAAAAGGAGCCAATTAACAATTGTATATTCAACATCTTCCACAATCTAACCTGAGTCTTTAGAAGAAAGCTCACCTGGCACTTATTCTCACTGATGAGATGAATTTCAGCTTCTGCAGTGGCATACAGAGAGAGGTGAACATTTATAATGGCTGTGCTGTGGCTGTTAAGTGCTGCCACTTGATTGTGTTTGGAGGGGGAGTAGTTTAACAAGACTACTACCAACAAACAGCACAATATTTCCAGGCATCTCTTTTGCAAGTCATGGTCAAGAGGAAAATAATTTCCATATGCTGGTCTTGTGTCTTGATTTTTATAACGGTCAGAGGGATATTTACTCCCCAGAGTAATGCATAGTTTTTCTAAAAAGAGTCATGCTCCATATTTTCTTAAAACCTTGCATTTAAACCAAGAATCAGTTATTTAATTCTTCTCTTAAGTAAAAATTAGGACAAACTAATATTTATTTATTTTAAAATATCCTCTGTAGCTTTACAATAAATGGTTAGAGCACAATGCAATCCTCCTCCATACACGAAGCATCTTTTTAATATGCCCTATCATGAAATTAATTGGACATTAAATAGCAGGAGAAAGACATATAATAAAACCTGCAGTTATCACAGTTCCCAGTGTGACAATACCCAAAGGTTTGAAGGTTTAGTTAAGCTCCAAAAGTTTAAATACTTTTCCAAACCTCGTTGGGCTAGAAACGAGCAGGCTTTCTCATCAGGATTCCCAGTATTCCTGGGTTTGGCCGTGGCTACACAGACTGTCAGAAAAGCCTTTGTTTTACAAACCTCCACTAATCCTACTTGTGTCAAAAATGAGGAAATGCAGTGCTTGTGCACCAGCAGCACAGAGAGGAAACTTAATCATTTGGACTTTTCAGAAAAAAAAACTAAAACAAAACAAACCACAAAACAGGGATTGGAATTATTCCTATCCAAAATGTACCCTGTCCTGATTAGACTTCAGAAGAAAAAGATTAAGCAATCATCTTTGCGTCGGTATTTGAGAAACTGGGAAAGCTCTGTCCAAAGCTTAGGCATGCCAATTGTGACTGAGTACTTTAAAATCTTGAGCGGAAAGTGTCTTTTTCAGGAAGAATCAAAGCTTCTTAAGTTGACCTTTTTTTGAGACTCTTTGGACCGCTCTAATTGGGTTTCTCTGTGTGCAAAACAAGTAAGTCCAAAGTATAACAGGATGCTGAAATGATACCAGAGGCCTCTTGCAGTTAAAGCTAGATGCCCTCATTTCCTTGCAGAATTTGTGACCTGGCCACATCGTGTCCTTCAGAAATCCACGCTGCCTCCTGTCCTGTTGGCACACGTACGTGGTGTGTCGGACGTACACAGTGTGTCAGGGGCTTCACCCACGTGGGATGGCTGGAGGGCAGATGTTGCAACACACAGAGGAGAATGAGCACCTACAGATCTGGGGTACCTAATCCATCTCTCCAAAAAGTATAAATCCCAGGAAAAAGTGCTCTGTTTCAAAAAAATGCCCTTACTTTATTTTTAACAAAACCCCAGACTTTGAAAATTTAGTAGACACCCAAAATAGTTGTAAACATAATGTTCCCCAAAAAAGCTCTTCACAGGGAAAAAAAATAAGCAATCTTTGTATTATTCTGTGAAGGTTTTGCATTTGGGTGTCCCTAACATTTCCAAACTTTCTCGTAATACAGCGCACAGAGACCAGGCTGGGAGCGAAACCCTTCCTTCAAGAGCGTTACAGTTGTGCGACAATATGGCTCTTCCCTGACTTTATTTTTGACTTCCTGTGAGAATTAAACAGATTGAAACGTACTGAGTTTGGGAGTGAAGGGATAAATGTCTTAATTAACTGCCCGGAGAGCACTATTCCTAGCTGGGTTGGCAACATGTCGTCTGTGACGGGACTTTCATGGTTCAGAGGCAGAGAATAAGGTATGGCAAAGATATGAAAACTTTTTCAGGTCCTGTTCTTCAGTGTTGATAGCAGGCAATAGAGCAACCTCACCAGATTTCTCTTGTTCTTACATTTCAAGGGAATGTCGGGTGGTTTTCCCCCTCAGAATAGAAATCAGGGCATAACATTGCATTTTCTGATTCACGGCCCGGCTGAAAGGATCATGAGGCTGGGCAGAAGCCTAGCAAGCCTGAATGCTAAACAGACACAGAATTTAAAGTGCAATCTAATAGTAATGGTTCATCAAAAGACTAGGCCACCTGTGGTGACAAAGAAGACTGAAGTTAAAGACCAACTAAGAAAGCATGCTTGGAAGGGTGTCAGAAGTACTTGGAATGTTTGCATTCCTTTTTTGGGGAAATATATATGTATTTAGTCCCAAATCCTTTCAAATGTTTTGATCCCTCTATTCTGATCTTTTTCAGTGCCTTTTTCTAGACAAGAGATGTCAGGCAAGGACTACCTCAAAAAATAGCATGGTATGACTCAAAGACAGGTCCTGATGTTAAATGAAGGAGAACCTCCTACTCCATCTGAACAAAAGGCAACTGCCAAATACTTGCCAATCCAGAAGCAGAATTTAGAAGATTCATTTTAAAATGCTCTTCCAGCTACTTCTTGAGACTGGTTTGGCTTGAGCCTGAAGAGGCAGTTATTTAAGCACTTGAAAGAGACTAAAGGCTCAAGTCTAATCTCACATACTCAAATGCATATCACCAGGTATCTCAAAAAATCCATGATTGTACTTGCACATGCATGCCCAGGAGTATATTTTCCAAGACACACAGAGATGCAAACCCACGGATTGGAGATTAGAAATGAGCCGCAACTGTTGAACTCAAATTTATGTTTTTTTTAAAAAATCTGTATCATGACCTTCCAAAAGAGTATAATTGTTTGATTTCAGTGTTGTGGAGAATACTGAATTTCTAAACGTTGGGTGAATCACATGCGTGTTAATTCTTAAAAATAACTCTTTCATTTGTTATTACAATTGATTGATTTTTCTCTGGTTCTACAAATACACGTTGGAGCTTAGCAATTTAAAGCACTTGTGAAATCTTGCAGGACTGTGCTGTAAAAATTGACCAGCATTTATTAGTGAAGGTGAACATCGGCCTTTTAGATATTTGTGAGCTGAGTGCAGTTTCTCTACAGTTTTGATAGTCCCCGTATAACCTTGCCCCTGCTACATACAAAGTTAGAATATAATGTCAAAGCCTTGGTCTGGTTAATACTAGACTTGAATTTTGGACCATCTGGAGATAAAAATAAGGGCTTTTCCAGCTTAGAGTGATGAAGGGACTTTGTTGTTTAGGAACTATAAGCAAACTTGTCTCCCTTGTGTCATCAGCGGGTTCCAAATAAAGCTTCCAGAATGCCCATGCAAATCCGATTTCACCAGTTCTTGTGCTGTTACACTGTGCAAAGAGAAGAATTTAAGTCAGACAACCCACAACTGGAACTCATTCTTCCCCCTGCACATCTAAAAATGCAGTGACTTTGCAGAGTCCTGCGGAGACTGGATACCCTTCGGCCAGCAACAGCTTGCCTCTTGCAATGCAGGGGTGCACCTTGCCAAGCACTAACAACATAAAATATTTTGGCACGCGTCCCATCCCTCTGCAAGGGCAGGGGCAGGAGGGGATGCTCGCCTGTAACAGGGACCACCTGCGCTCCGCTCCCCTCCAGCCTCAGCTGGCAGAGCCTCCCCTCCCCTCACACAGGCTTTGAATGGGCGGCAGTGAGAAAATTGGGATTCCTGGCAAAACCAGCCAGAGCAAGTCTTGCTCTTGATAGGCTTGAAAAATGGGGTGTGAGGATTTTTCCACCAGGGCAAAAGGTGATTTTCAAGGACAGGATTGCTAAGAATAAACTGCGTTTCTCCAGCTTTGAGCACATTTGGCTGTTGTTTAATATTTTATTTGTTTAGCACCTACCATGCAGTGGGTGCTTCACAAACAAACACAGAAGTGAAGGTTTTCACCCTTTAAATGTATAAAAGACATGGCTGTCATAACCAACAAGCAGTAATGGGAAAAATAAAAAGGGAAAGATGGTCAGATGTTGCAGCCACAGGATTGTGTGCTTTTTCACAGCATTATTTCTGCACTTCAGGAGGGGGGTGGTTGCCTGTTGCTTGTGCTTCACCGTTTGCTTGTCTTTAACCTGGTTTCCAAGTGAAATGAGGCTTAAACAATTGCATGCTCTGTAGGAGCATCTGTCGGTCTGTCAGTCCTTCCAGGAACCTTTTTAACCTGTCGTACAATTTCAACCAAATTTCACAGAAGATATCAAATTGCTGGGGCTTCTTCCCACAGTTGCAGATTTTCTGTAGGATGAGTAAATCTTTTGGAGATACTCTAAATAACACAAATGCCTTTCCACTCCCTCCATAGCCCACTGGTATGGCAGCAGTTGGCCTAAGGACACTACACATCCTTAGTACAAGCAGAGAGGCACCTTCCTCAGTGCTTCTTATCCCTCGGCTCAGTGTCTCAGGCTTGACGTTGAAACAGATTTGCAGAGAATCAACCTAGCTGAATAATTATTGTTTTGCCAACTTGTCTCAAAGCTTTGCCCATTTACATAATAAAGACACTTCTGGTAACATCCTGCCTGTGTTTCCAGGTAGGCAGCAGATTTATCAGGAGCTTAGGAAGAGTGCTTCATCCCCTGTCCCGGGGGAAGGTAGCTTTCTGAATTTTGCTGGGACACAAGACAAGAGAGGGGATAATACATTTGTTGGTCCTCTTAGAAACCCTACACGTTGCCAAGTTGAACACTTTGCAGGAGATCCCCTTGATTCTCATGCTTCTTGCCTGATGCAACCCAGAGATAATATTTCTAGAGATTTTTTATTATTTATGGAGAAATCTGGGCTAATAGCTCAACACCCTTCTTGTCTGATAAGCACTTTACAAAGGAGATCCATACTGGGAATCACTTGATTTCTGGCCTGAATGTGGAAAAAGACAAAGTCTTCCATTTCGCTATGAAGTATAGAGTTTGGGGTTTAAAATAAAAGACTTATTTGTTCCCTTGTCCAGTTCACAGATTTTCCTTGTTCTTTGCTTGTGCTATTATGAGTGATGGGAGAACTTGCTTTTATTCTTTCTTATACATGATGCTTCCCACACCTTTGAGGGTCCCTTTTATTGGAGAGGGGTGACCACTGATGTCTTGATGATGCTTTGGCAAGGGTTTGGTAGCCACACCGAACAAAGATGTTGCATCTCACTGTTCTATGAAGGGGTGCATCAAAAGCAGCTGCCTGCAAAACTCTTGTGAATATGACATGGGGGACCTGCAAACCTCAGTAAGCAGTTCTGAAAACAAGTTGAGGCAGTTTGGGAATGCAACCAAAAGGGATGGATTTCTGAAATCCCTGGGGTGGCTACCTTTCCCAGTAACCATGATTACTACTTTAACCTAGAGCGCAAATTCAAGTCCTCCCCTTCACTACTCTCACCCCCTTAAGAGTTACCCACTCATCATAGCACATGAAAATTTGAGACAAACTCATGTTGTCAATAAAGAAAATGTCAGACTTATGCGAGTGTGTACTTACTGCAGATGTTGTTCAGTTTGTGCTTCCTCAGCTCTTCTGGGGGGCCTGAACAGTTTGGATTCCTACTTCTCCATCCCCTCCTCTCTTCTTCTCTTCCTCATTTGGATCCAGTGAGCTGAGTGAGGACAAGCAGCGCCACTAAATCGAAGGGTCTCCCACGCCTCCAGCAACAGCAAATGTGGCTGTGCCTCTGTGATTTATTACAGCGTCAGTGTTCGTGTCGTTATTGTTAGGGGAGTTGTAACTATTTAAAACCCCCATTTTCATATAGCTTGTCCATAAAAATTCACTCCAGGTTGGAGACATTCTCAGCAAAGGAATAGTTTAAATGAGTGGAAAAAAAATCTCACAATGGTTTTGGAGGTTTTATGTTATTCTGTCATAGGTTTTTTTGAATCATACGTTTTGGCTTGTGTGTTTTTCCATGAAGGTCATATAAAAAGGGATTTAAATGGAAAAAAT